>NW_027632918.1:1368671-1467596 GCF_902686455.1 Sciurus vulgaris | reverse complement strand
CCACCACAGGTGACCCTGTGGCCACTCTTAAGTGCACGTGCAGCACAGACCAGCCAGAGGTGTCTGGGTGCTGGATACAACCAGCCTTTTCAGGAAGGACGAGGCCAGGGAGCCCCTGCCCCTGCGATGCCCCGAAAGCGTTCCTCTCCTCGGCTCTGCCTCACCAACCCCATGAGGCCAACTACAGTTGGAAACCCTTTGTTCCAGCGGGTTATGTGAATGGCTCATGGCCTCCCTGCTATCCCACGTGAGAGGCAGCCTCCAGGGCCAGGAGGACCCAGCTCCCAGGCACCCATCTGGCATGTTTTCAGAAGGGAACTGAGGCCTGGAGATGGGGGTGACCTGCCCAGGTGACAGGACGACTGGACCTTGTCACGTCTATGCCCCGGCTCTGCCACCTGGTCATGCCTCCAAGGGCCTGTGGACAGGACCACCAGGCTGCCATGTTGTCCAGAGAGAGAAGAGAGCTGAGGGGCAGAGGAAGGAGGGAGGAGACGGGTGAGGGCCAGCCCAGGAGTGGCAGGCAAATGTGAGGCTCTGTCCCCGCTTGGTTCTAGCTGGCCAGAACTCTGCACAGGCAGCAGGCATGCCAGGACCTTGGCGGCCCGAAATTTTTACTTCTCTGATTGAAACCAGAGTCTTCTGTGCTTTTATGGTACTTTTTTTCTTTTCTGTGCTGGGGATGAGTCCAGGACCTCATGCACGATAGGCAGGTTCTCTGTCACTGAGCCCAGCCCCACCCTGAGTCTTGCCTCTTTAAAACAGAATATTGACAGGACGGGTGCAGCAGCACATGCTGCTTGGGAGGCCAAGGCAGGAGGATGGCGAGGTCAAAGCCATCCTCAGCAACAGTGAGGCCCTGAGCCATCAGCAAGACCCTGTGTCTACACAAAATGCAAAATAGGGCTGGGGAGCTGGCTCTGGGGCCGAGTGCCCCTGAGTTCAATCCCTGGTGCAAAAATACAATAAAATGAAGACAGCCTTCACAGCAACACTAATGACTTCTGTGCAGCACTTGCTACGCAGGGCCCGTTCCAGGTTTTCTACAGTCTTGGCTCACAGGATGTTCAACGGGGGCCTGTGTGCAGACGCCACTACTGCCTTACAGCCCAGGACCCAGGTGCAACAGCGGGGTCAAGTCACAGGGAGTGCAGGGCTGGGCTGTGAACTCAGGGTTGAGTTTGTGACCTGGCTGCACCGTGTCTGCCCTCTCACCATCCACCAGGCATCAGGATGGGACCCACTGGGCAGCTGGAGGGAGGGGTTGATGAAAGAGCCCAGTGAGTTCCCGAGACTGCTGGCATGTGTGAGGGGACCCTTTCCTGCCTGGCCTGGTGGCTCTGTCCCCTTCCCTCCTGTGCCAGCCCTCACCACCTGCAGCCTGACTGTCCCTGTCACACAGCCACCCCCAACAGGAGCTCCAGCCCTGAAGGCCACGCCTGGGGCTTCCCAGTCGGGGCCCAGCACCCCATTACCATTCTGCCACCTTCCAGAGGAAATTATAAGCACTTTGTGTCAACTCCTTCTGTCCCCACTGCCACCATGGGAAAGCAATTGAGGTCAGGGGAGGCAGACAGCCTACCCATCATGCCCGCCTCAGCCATTCCTCACGTGGTGACATGCAATCTCCCACCGAGGGTCACCTCTGGGGAAGCAATTCCTTCAAGCCCAGAACAAGTGCCAAACAGCTTTGCCGAATAATCGTGTGGAACACATTGAAAATAGCTGCCTCTGTAATCAATGATTAACCACGGGGGCCCGGCCTCCAGAAGCAACAGGGGTGGAAGCTGAGCAACCACCAGCTTGGGAGAGGGTGAGTCCAGGAGGCAGAGAGGAGGAGACCCTGGACTGAGGACAGGCAGCATGGCTGGAAGGGGACAGGGCAGCCTGCAACCTTGTCACCCTAAGCCCCACAGAATCTGTGACTGAGACTAAAGAGTGATGTGTGTGCTCCTCCTTGACTTCCTGCACACCGACAATCCCAGACTCCACAGGATGGGTGTGTGTGTGTGTGTCTGTGTGTGTGTGCACACACATGTGCTGGGGAGTCACAGAGACCGGATGAAGGGGGAGAGAGACAGGGCATCTGAAATAAGAGGGGTGGGGGGA
This sequence comes from Sciurus vulgaris, assembly GCF_902686455.1. Classification (NCBI taxonomy): domain Eukaryota; kingdom Metazoa; phylum Chordata; class Mammalia; order Rodentia; family Sciuridae; genus Sciurus; species Sciurus vulgaris. Next base: position 1,465,487 of record NW_027632918.1, on the reverse strand, counting down.
GGGACGGAAATATGAATGAGAAACATAAAGAAAGAGTGGAGCTGTGAGGCAGGTGACCTGAAGCCGAGAGGCAAGAGAGGGAGGAATCAGGGGGAGAAACATAGGCAGGCCAACAGCCAGCCGGGAGGGATGTGATGGGGACGGGGAGGGATGGGGACGGAAGAAGGGACAGAGGGGGACAGGGAAGGCAGTGGCGTAGAGATGGAGAGGGCCCAACCTGCCTCCCGCGTGGCTGGGTCTATTCCCAGTGGGGAAGGGAAAAGTGCTCTTTGTGGCCAAAAGCCTTGAGGACATCAGTGCCCTTCCATGCCTGTGACCACCTGCCACCCAGATGCCATAGCACCTGGGCACAGGTGGGCACCAGCAAGCACACCCCACTGGCGTGTCCACCACAGGTGTCACACTCACAGCACAGGAGCACAGGTTCCCAGGGTACGCTCCCATCATCACACACACACACGTGTGCACACGCCCACTCGCACATGTGCACACGCCTGGTGGGGGTGCACACTCATGTGCACACAGGTACACTTACAGGGGCCCAAGGCCACCCCTCCGCCAGCCCTGGACACAATCCAGTCCAGAACAGAGAGAGCCACCTGTGTGCCTAAGCCAAAGGCAACAGACAAGAACCAGACTTGCGGCTGGGCACAGGGAGGTGGGGAGGCTGGGAAGGCGAGGGAGGCCAGGAAGGAGGAGGCCACAGGAGTACCACAGTCCAACGGGAAGGGGAAGAACCCGGGGTGCACTCAAAACTGCAGCCTGAACCTCCCGCCCTTCAGCCCAGCATCCAGGTCTGCTCCACATCCGGCCAGCTACCTGGAGAGCTGGCCAGACCCTCGCTCTAAGACCCGAGGAAGCCCAGGGTAGAGCGGCCAGGTGCTGGGCTGGAGTGGGGCTGTGCATCCCTCCACTGGGCCCAGCCTGCCCTCTGAATCTGGTGGCAGTTTCCAGGCCACCTTTGACTTGCTCTCACCAGCTGCCCCTGCTAGCTGCCAGTAATTTGCCAAAATTAACAGATTTATGGCAGCGCCTTGGTTTGGATCAACTTTTTGTATATACTTTGCAAGAGAAAAACATTCTCCCCTCCAACTTACTTGTCTACCCCATAAATAGGCTCTGCGTTTGCTGCTGCTTAATGACTATTCAAATTTCCTCTGTTCATAGAGAATGTTGCTGTTGTGATTAAGGGTGCCAGGGGGCTCACAAGCACAAACACACCAGAGCCATAAAAAGGGCAATTAATTCTTTAAAAAATTGCAGGAGAGTGGGAGAGAATGGATCTCTGTTTACAGAAGAGCAAGAAAGAAAACAAGTATTTCTAAGAAGTGTCCTTACGAGACAGCGGTGTCTTCTAAATGCTCTTGAGAAAATACCACAGCCCAAATGTCCTCGGAGGAGGCTGTCTTGTGGACATTTGGTCAGTTGTAACCCACTCAACTGTGTGTCGGCCACTGAAGACAGGCCCAGGTGGGTGCTGGACAGGTCCCTGGAGAAGGCCACTGTGTGTGAGGAAGGTGGACATCCTGGCCTGACTTAAATCCTAGTTCAGCTCAGGCTCCTACTGTCTCTGAGCCTCAGTTTACCCAACCCAAGGGTGGCTGTTAGGATCTAAAAGGGGAAGGTGGGTCAAGGGTTTAGTCTGTTGCTGGTGGGTAGCCGGTGTCCACAAACCTCCTCCTTCTGTATTCATTTCTGTGTTTGCCAAACACCTGCCCCAGGCCCAGCCATGGGGCTGGGTTCTGAAAACATGGAAGAAAATCAAATTAGCTGGGCGTGGTGGCACATGCCTGTCATCCCAGCAGCTTGGGAGGCTGAGATAGGAGGATCAGGACTTCAAAGACAGCCTCAGCAATGGCAAGGCCCTAGGCAACGCAGTGAGACCCCGTCTCTAAATAAAATATGAAGCAGGGCTGGGGATGTGGCTCAGCAGGTGAGCACCCCTGAGTTCAATCCCTGGTACTCAGAAATAAAAGAGAAAGACAAATTAGTCCCTGCCCATGTAGGGCTGACATCCTACATGGGAGAAGGAGACTGAGCAGGTGGAATTGCCACAGGTCCCCCATTACTCTAAATGCTCGAGGGGAAATGAAACAGGGGAAGGGGAGAGAGATTGTCATGGGGGCTGTGTTGGGTGGTGGCCTCAGGGTCAGGGAGAGGCACATTCAGGATGGAAACTGGACAGAACCTGAAGGGAGGGAGGGATGAGCCTGGCAAGAGACCTTTCTGTACCCCAGATGCTTTTCTTAAATCTGGGTTTAAGAGGTCTGGTCCTGCCCTCCAGGGACAGGGAGGTGCTGGGTGGCAGGGAAGCCCACCAGGCCTCGGGGAGAGTGTCAGGTTGGGAAGGGGCTGGGGAACACGGGGAGGATGGAGTCCTGGATGGGGTCATGTGTCAGCCCAGAGGGGCATAGAATGGTCATCCAGGGCTGTAACTGAGTGGGGAGGGGCAGACAGTGTGTGCACAGGTGTGTGTGTGTGCATGTGTGTGTATGTGCCCCCCTCCCATTGACTCTTCTACTAGCTCCAAATTCAGCCCCCAGTCTCCATGTCCTTGCTGGCTCCTCCCTGTGCCTCCAGGGCCTGTGTCCCTGCCCCAAATCCTTCCAACCCATCCAAGGCTTTCCTAGGGATCCCATCCCAGTCCAAGGTGGATGCCCAGTTCTGGCCTGCACAACACAGGGGGACATGGTGTGTGTGTATCCCCAGTGACTCAACCTCACTCCACCTCAACTTTCCAATCTGTAAAATGGGAATAGGAAAATGTAATAGCCGGGTTGGTGATTTTTGGGGGGGTTGACCACCTACTGTGGACAAAGCAGCATGCTGGGTCCCCAGGAACCAGACACAGAGGGGAGCCAGCCCCACCTCCTCTGGGTGTTTGCCGAGTGGGGAGGTGACTCAGGCACAGGGAAGTCAGCCCATCAGCAAAGTGAGATGGAGCACAGGGACATACACGGGGCACAGGAGGCTGAGCAGGAGAGAACTGGGAGGGTGGCTGGGGAGAGGTCTGCAGGGAGGAGACCAAGGCTGGGAGGAGGCAGGCCTGGGGACCAGGGCTCAGGAGGGGCCTCCTGCAGAGCCCAGTGGAGCAGAGACCTCAGGGGGACCCTGGGGACTCGGCAGTTGCAAAGGGCAGGTCAGAGGTCACCATGCTAGGGCAGCCGCCAGAGGGTTGTATGTGGGGAGGTGACCTGGATGGGCGCCATTTGTGCTTTTACAAGCTCAGCCTGGCACTGGGTGGAGAAGTGTCACCATGGGGTCACACAGGAGGAAAGGGCACAGGCAGAGCATCAGAGCCAGTCTGGGGCCAGCTGGCCTGGGTGGGAGGACGGGCACCTCCCCTCCAGGTGGTGGGACCTGGGGCAGGTCACCTGGGTTGCCCTGACCACGGGGGCTTCAGTCCCGGCATCTCAGTGGCAGAGTGGCAGCCAGATCCTCATGGAGTTGCCATGACGCTTAAACTTGTCCGAGTGAGTGAACAGATGGGGGGACAGGACGGACCCCTCACGGGTGCTCAGTCCACCCTGCCGTCTCCTTGGTGCTGGACTTGCCATTCAGGTCAGAGATGGCAGCATGTGTTGGGGTGGGTGACGGGGAGCAGAGGCACCCTTGGAGCATCCTGGGGACTTGAGCCAGATGCTCGTCTGTCTTGGGTTGCTCGGGATTGGCGTGCAGGTTTGTGTCCTTGTCCAGGGAAGGAAAAGCACAGAGATTTCTCGGTGACACTGTACCCACCCCAAATCATGGAGCCATGTGCCCAACTGCCAGGCTCTGCCCATCCTGGGCTGCTTTTGTGCAGGGGAGAGAGAGCTGCCTGGAGTCCCTCGCCTGGGGGCTTCCCCTTGACAGCGGGGTCTGCACGATTCTGGGCTGTGGGGGGCTGTCCTGGGTCAGCATCCCTGGACTCTGACACTAGGAGCAGACACCATGGGCACAGCCCCAGCCCCCTCTCCCCAGGGTGTGGACCCCTGCTCCACTGGGAACAGGTTAGCCCCACCCAGCCCAGCATGTTCTGTTAAGGATGGGCAGAGGATATTCTAGAAGGTTCTAGAGGAAGATCTTCACACTGTCCCTTATTTAGCAGTAAAAAGGCTCCTGGAGACCTTGCTGTGGCCTTGAGAGACAAAAGGCTGAGAACTAACAAGCAAACCAGCCAGAGAGAGGAGGACAAGCAGGGACTCCTGCTCAGAGGTGCCAGGAGGCCGGGGCTGGGAGCACCTGGCAGCAGGATGTGGAGGGTCCCTCTTCCCCAGGCACAGCCCAGGTGGCCTTCCTTGCGCTGTACAGTGCTGCTGATGGGGAGGCATAAAATGACCTCTGAACTGTCCTTTTATGATCATCAATCTGTCATTGTTTATATAAGTCATACTGATTCCATATAACAAGACTGCTAGACCACATCCTAACTATATACAAGGGGAAAAGTTGTTACCTACTTGGGATAAAGAAACCAAGTGGAATTCTTTTCTTTATAGAGCTAGAACAGTACTGATTCATTTGATAGGCCATTACCAAAGACCACTATGCACCGGGCACTCCTGCTCCTGTCCTCTACACTTGCTCAGGGTCAGGAGGAGAAGGCAGACAAGGGAGCAGGTAGCACTAGTGAAGTGTGAGATGCAGTGACAGAATGAGCACAAGGTACTTTGGGGATGCAGGAGGGGAATCTAACCCCAACAAGAGTGGAGAGAGACTGAGAAGTATTCCCAGAGGTGGTGCTCAGGCCAAAGATGGAAGGGTAAGAAGTAAGGCAGAAGTGAAGAGTGGGAGTCAGTGGAGGAACTACTGGGAGTTTGGAAGGAGTTTAGAAAGGATGTTACTGAGACTGAGGCTGGCAGAGTAGGCTGGGGCAGGATCCTGGAGGGCCTGGCACACCAGGTGAAGAGGCCTGGGCAGCCCTGGCTTCAGCTCACAACTTGGTTTCTGTTGTCCCTGCTGTAACTCAGTTCGTGCACCATTAACACCTAGGTTGCCCACACATCTCCATATGGCATTGCATTTTCCTTTCACCTGTGCCTTCTTCAAAAATAAAGCCATTTATCCTACAAGACATAGGAGCAGGGAGAGGGTGGGGTTTACTGCTCAGTCTTGAGGCCTGGTGGAAACAACTCTTTTGACTCTGCATTTCTCACTCAACATTGGTTCAGTCCTTGTGCGTTCCTAGGCCTTGGTTTCCCATCTGGCAAGTGAAATCACTGTGGTCTAATTCGGATGTCCTGTGCGTTACTTGGAGGAAAGTTATTTGACTACAAATGCTCTCGAGTTCTTCATCAGATTGTATGAATAATTCACAACCAACATCATCTGGGGTTGGATTATATTTGGAATTTTTACGTTGACCAATCCTCAAATCAGGATGCTATGATTCATCGTGAACTTTGATAACAGTTTTCAAGAGGTAAAGAAAATGAATGAAATACAAAGAGTTCTTTTAAAGGTGCAACAAGAAGGAATAAAACAGTATTAAGGAACTGGAGAGTTATACCAGAAACACAGTGGATGATTTTATGTGTTTAAAGATAGATAGATAGAGAGAGAGAGAGAGAGAGAGAGAGAGAGAGAGAGAGAGAGAGAGAAAGAATATATACACACAAAAAAGATTTTTATGTCACAACCCCTCCAGCTCTTGGTAACCACCTTGCTACTCGGCTACTGAGAGTCCAACTTTTTTAGATGCTATGTATAGGAGAGATTATATAGTTTTTGCTTTTCTGTGCTTGGCACAAAGTCCTCTAGGTTCATTCACATTGTGGCAAATGACAGAATTTCTTTCGTTTTTATAGGCTGAATAGTGTTCCACTGTGTATGTACACCACATGTTATTGATTTAGTCATCCACTGCTGGATATTTTACTTGATTCTATGTCTTGGCTATTGTAAATAATGTTGCAGCAAACATAGCAGTGTTTCTCTTTGACATACTGATTTCATTTCCTCTCAATATACAACCAGTAGAAGAATTTCTGGATTATAGGGTGTAGAAGCACCCCCATTCTATTTTCCATAATGGCTACACTTACATTCCCACCACAAGAGGAAGTTTTATTTTATTTTATTTTTTTTAATGCAGGATTGGGTACCATTGCTAAAAACCTTTCCTTTTCTGGAGTTAATCTTAATTAATAAATATTAACATGTGCTGATCATTTTCTATAAACTCTACTAGGCATTTATGACACCATCTTCAAAACTTCTCAAGAAGGTAGACTATTATCATCTCCAATGTACAGATGGGAACAATAAGGCTTTACAAGGTTTTGTATGGTTCTCAAGGACACACATCGAGTATGTCAGAGCAGGAATTTAAAATTAGATATTTCTAGCACTGGAGCTCTTAACCTATCTTTTTTGGTGCCTTCACTAGTTATCTCAGTAATTAATTCTCAAGTAAAATTTGGGATGAGAATATAAGAACTTTGGCATACCTGAGATTACTAAAAAGACCTTAGAAATCAATTTGGTAATTTTGGAAGAACCATAACTTCCTAGGGAGTGGAAACCCCTTAGGGAGATGTTCTGATCATTGATTGACATATGTGCTGGAAACTGTAGTGTCATTTTCTATCACTGTCCAGCCCAGTCCTGCTGTCACTTTCCACAGTCCCTACTGAAGTCTGAATCCATCGTTGCAGCACTTCCTGTACCATATCCTGACTTCATGATCAAATTTCTCTTCTTTAGTTTTTGTGATTGGGGCAGCAGATAAAGAAGAAAACATGAGACTTACTTATTTGGCTTTTAGGAGAGAGCACAATGATACTTCAAGAGAAGCACTTGCAAGATAGAAAGAATTTTTACCATTTTACAGATGAGACAGCCAAAGAATAGTCAGGATGGGGACTCATGTAGTAAGCTGCTTTTAGAACAAAGACAAAAATATTGGGGCTTTTCAGATGGTACTGGAAACTGTACACACTGAAAGGTCCGTGGGCTCCTTTCTTCTTTTAAATTGTGGTGAAATAGATATAATATATAATTTAACATCTTGACCACTTTTAAGCATGCAGTTTGCTGGCATTAAGTGTATTCCCACTGCTGTGAAACCATCACCACCATCCATCTCCAAAACTCTTTTCATCTCGTGTTACTAAAACTCAATACCCAGTAAACATTCCCTACTTTCCCAGTCCCTGGTAACCACTATTCTACTTTCTGTCTCTGTGGATTTGCCCACTGTAAGCATCTTATGTAAGTGAAATCATACACCATTTGTGTTTTTGCAACTGGCTTCATTTCATTTAGCATACAGCTCCTCATTCATGCTGCAGCATGTATCAGAATCGCCTTCCTTTTGAAGGCTGAATAATATTTCATTGTATAGATTATACCACATTTTGTTTATCCATTCATTACCATCTTCTCTTTTGTAGTTCATACATAATATTTTGTTAATCTAAATTTGAGTATTTCGACTTCCTGTTGGTGTGAAGAAGACAAATAATTCATCCCTGTTATTGCAAGTCAATTTCTTTGCTTTTTTACTTATCTGACAACCATGGCAGAGAGCAGAACCCCATCTTTATAGGTTTGGGTCAAGCTTTCTATTGGGCCCAAGGGTAAGAAATCCTGTCCCCTGTAAAGGATTTTTAAACTCTCTTTTTCAACCCTGCTACCCAACTAAGGATCTTTAGATATTGAGCTTAAGCATCAGGTTCTTTCTAGGGTCTTAGAGAAAGATGGGAAAGAGGAAGAAGTAGCCCAAGGGACTCCCATGTTCATGGCATTGGCCTGTGTTTTGAACAGTGGAGAGTGTCTGTCACTCCTGCATCCTCACTCCAGACCATGCAGGGGCTACAGCTGGCTGCTGCCATTCACCTCTCTGAACTGTCACTCCTCTCTCACATAGCTTCCAAATCTTCTCTGCTTCATGCCTCACCTAAATTAAGTCCTCTTTTGTGTAGCCTTAAAAAATAAATAAATAAATAAATAAATAAATAAATAAATAAATAAATAAATAAATAAAAGTGAAGCATAATGAACAGGTAAAACATATGATTTAGATATTTATTGTCTTTCTTTTGCATTCAAATGAACATTAGCTAAAGTTGTAACCCTCTGCACCAGAATGAATTGGACTCAATTTTTAAAAACAGTGGTTAACCTTGTCTCTGATCTTAATATTACAAGACCACTCAATTCCACTGGAGTTAAGGTACTTTATTTCAGAGAATAAACTTCCTTTAAAGTAAAACAATTCTCTTTCAATTTAACCTTGTTATTAACTTATTTATTAAGCCTACTATAAAATAATATTATATCAGGCCATATTATAATAGGAGTCTGAGACATAAGAAGAAAAAGTGGTCTAAATGAGTATATATTCTGCCATATTTAATGTGCACATGTTAGCTATGTGCAATATTAATCGACTGATCATCAGTTTTTTTGTCTCTCAAATGGAAATGAAATTTAGCACCTACCTCTAAGAACTCATGAGAATTAAAGGGCAAAATTTAAGTGCTTAACACCATGCCTGGCATTTAAGTCCTCAATAAATATTCGCTATATACATAGTAGCCTGGTAAGTGAGTATCCTTTGGGGGGGCCACCTGCCTGATTTGCTTAAGAATCTCCTACTGTTAGCACTGAAAGTCTCATATCTGATACTTTTCAATCCCACGTGAATCCGAACAACTGGTCACCCTACATTATACATTATGTGCATCTTCAGATCCCCAAATTCTGATGATGTTCATTACATTTTTAAAAATTATTAGAAATATCCTAAAATTAAAAAGATTAAAATGAATTGAAAACTTAAAGATACTCTCTATACAATAGTGATCAAATAAAAATTCATGAGAATGCCTGTAATATACCTTTCCCAGTTTGAAGATAATATGAAACGCCCTTAAAAATATCCTCTTTTCCTTGTTCATAGCTTCCAAGTGAAATGAAGATGCTGAATAGATTCTTGTATTATTTATAAGATGCACTTTATTTTTTAAATATTTATTGGTGCATATTAATTATGCAGAATAGTGGGTTTCATTATGTTATACTTATACATGCATATAACATAATTTGGTCAATATTACTCCCCCAAACCTCCCCTTTCCCTTCCCTCATCCCTCCTACTGTTCCCCTCCTATTCCTCTTCTTCTACTCTAATGGCTTACCTTCTACTTTTTTGGGGGGGGGGGGCAACTTTTCATTTCTATGGTTGTACACATTGTAGATTCACACAATTCATGTAGTCATGCATATACAAAAGGTAATTCTGTCTGTCTCAGTCCACAATCTTTCCTTCCTCCACCCACTCCAGCCCCATTTTCTACACCATCCAAAGTTTCTCCATTCTTCTCTTACCTCCCCTGGTACGCCACACCCCTCGTTATGTATGATCATCCACTTATCAGAGAAAACATTCAAACTTTGGTTGTTTGGGCTTGGCTTATTTCACTTAGCATGATATCCTCCAACTCCACTCATTTACCAGCAAATGGCATAATTTTAATCTTCTTTATGGCTAAGTAATATTCCATTATATATATATGTATATATATGATATATATATATATATATATCATATATCACAATTTCTATAGCCATTTGTCAATTGAAGAGCATCTAGGTTGGTTCCACAATCTAGTTATTGTGAATTGAGCATCTGTGAACATTGATGTGGCTGCATATAAGATGCAATCTTTATTTTAACATTAAAGCACCGATGTTTGTTTAAAAACACCAAGATATAGAAGATGGGAAGGAAATATGAATTAAGCACTTAAAATTTCCTTTTTTCTTGTGTTTGTGGATGATTTTAGTATGAATCTTATGTTATGCTCAGGTAGTGTTTAAACAAAATATGATTAATAATTTTATGTTAGTATGCTTTTTGGTCTGTTTCTTCCTTTCATTTCATAGAAACAAGCTTTATTTTTCCCATTATTCTGAATAAAATATCCTCAAAAGAAACCACCTTCTATTATTTTTATTTTTAAATTTCTAGGTAGACCTTTTCTTAAAAATTAGCATATTTTGGTGCTTCAATGTTAAAATAAGGAGTGCGTCTTATAAATAATAATATTAATATATGTAGCATCTTCAATTCACTTGGAAGTTATGAACAAGGAAAAGTATATATTTTGGGGAGTCCTTTTGCATCCTCTGAGAGCCTGTATAGACTTGGAGGTCTTAAAGATACTTTTCTTCTTAACACTAAACAGAAATGATTCTGCTTCTAGTTGTCCTTTTAAGACTAAAGACCTGTGGTGGTCTCATTGTGCCTTCACTGATTTCAATATAGTTCTTATGTTGGAGATGGATGGATAACTTAACAAATTGTCTTTTAAGAATCCAGGATTTTAAAACCTATAAGATTAACATGTTTCATATTAAGTTGATCATTTAATAATTATAAGCAAACATTTTTTCAAATTGTCTGCATAATGTCAAAACAACTGGTCAATTTCATTTAAAAAGTCAGTCAAATGAAATTGATTACTAAATCTTGTACTTTTTGATTTCTTTCATATTGCTATGTCATATCCTTAATATTTGGAACTTCAAGGGAAAATAAATAAGAGAATTTAAAAATATATGCATTTATATTTAGATGTATGTACACATCCATTGTCAATGTACATATCCTCAGATAGCAGTGATCTATTTTAGAACAAAGGAAAGAATGTATAATACATATCACATCTATAGCTGTTAAACTTAATATACCTGTGGTTATATTTAAAAGGGTGCAATTTCCCTTAAATTAAGTGTCAAATTCCAAAGACACAGCTGTAGTTTTTCTGTAATATCCATGTCCATCTGTTGGAAGCGTCATTCAGGATAGATATAAAAGTATCCTGACCAGGTCTAAATTCTTGCTAATCTCAGGTGGAGAAGGACATTTGCTTTGATAATGCCAGTTAATCCCAGAGTACAACTTGGGTTTTCTGTATTTGGGGATGAGAATCACAGAAATTGATTGGCATTTGCTTCTCATACAAGCTTTGAGTACAAGCTGTAGAGAGATCTATGCTATGATTCAGCATATTACACTTCCTGTCTCCATAAAGAAGACGACTCCAGTGCTGATGAAAATAAATAATTCTTTTTTTAATTTTGATGAAACCTTAAAAACATGAACTGCTTCCCAGGTGAGAAACCTGCATTATCCTGTAGTCTACCACTCAGAGGGACCTTTAGTTGTATCGGATGTGAAACATACCACCAAATACAATGAAAAATTCTTAACAACAATTCTTAGAAGCTATGTGGAAACTGAGATTGATTTCATGCAACATTAAGAAAAAATATATTTCTTATTTTTGCAAAATTCAAGTCACAATGTCCTTAGCCTAACTCACACATTCAACTTATATTCAAACTAACATTTCTGACATAAATAACTAAATCAGAACAAAATATATAAAACAAACATTTAAAGATGTTGAGCAATAGGTAACACAGAATAGCAATTACTGGGGGAAACAAACAAAATGAGGTTAGTTTCATAATTTCCCGGCTTTCTGTTTGGGGGCAATTTTCTGAATTGTAATGCAGGAAGAAGGAACCCAGAGCATAATGGCCTTTCTGGCTCTAGAGAAAGAAAACAGAGTTTGGAGTCCCAGTACTGGCTAGAATTTACAGGTCATGGTGCCAGATAAAAGGTAACTGTTCAGAGAAGCACCCTTACTTTCTATATTGGGGGCCCTTGAGTGTTTGGCTGAACATACAGCTTTACATGTGTAGAGCAAGAACTCATGAGGTCCAATTCAGAAAAACAAATGAACAATGACAACTATTGACCAAAGAAAGGAAAGAAAGCAAGCTAGAGAGGAGCTACAAGTAGAAGCTCTAGAACTTGCCTAAGTCTGAGACATTCAAGTTCCAACTAACCAGAGTGTAGAGACCTCTTTAAGCACCAGTGGTGCTTGGCAGAGAACTCAGAAAGGACATGCCTTAGGAAAAGAGCCAATGTGTACCTAGAGTAAAGGTTCTACTCAACATGCTGCAATGAAGTTTAAAAACAAGACAAAGGAATCAAGAGGCCTTGCTCTAATTGCCTTACAGAACACAACTTGCCTCTCAGAAGCTGGTAACTCAACAACACAGGATCTATAGTTCAGCATCAAATTCCTCCAACAGTGTACAAGTGATCCTTTTTCTCCATTTCCTTACCAGCATTTATTATCATTTGTATTCTTTTTTAACACTTATTATTTGAGATGAGAGCTCAGTGGATGTTCAGTTTGCATTTCTCTAATGGCTAATGATGTTGAACCTTATTTCATATATTTGTTGATCATTTGACTTCTTCCTTTGAGAAGTGTCTGTTTAGTTCATTTGCCCATTTATTGTGTTATTTAGGTTTTTATGGTGTTAAAAATTTTGAGATCTTTATTATTGTGGATATTCATCCTCTGTCAGAAGAGTAGCTAGCAAAGATTCTCTCTCATTCTGTATGTTTTCTGTTTGCATTCTTAATTGTTTCCCTTGCTGTGAAGAAACCTTTTAATTTGATGCCATTCATTTTATTAACTCTTGGCTTTTTTTTTTTTTGAGTTTTGAGGATTCTATTAAGAAAATCATTGCCTATACCTATTTATCGGGGTGTTGTCTCAGTTTCTCCTAGGAGTTGCATACTTTCTAGGACTTTGATTCATTTAGAGTTGACTTTTGGGCAGAATGAGAGTTAAGGATCTAGTCTCATTCTTATGTATGGATAAACAGTTTTCCCAACACAGATAAGAACTTGAAAAACCTGTTATAAATATGGCCAAGATTTAAAGTAAAATATAGATCAAGTGGGTAATAAATAGAAAAACACAAGAAAGAATAGAAATTTTAATAAAAAAGAAACAGAGCTTCCCCTCAGAACACACACAAGTATACACAGAGTGTCTTTCATGGCACAGATGTGTATTTGTGAGTGTATATGTTTACAAATGAAATGAAAATCTTACTTGATGCTCTTAACAGCAAAATAAAAAGTATATTAATTTTAAAATGGGAAAATAGAAATTATCCAAACTGACACTCAGAAAGAAATGACTGAAAAATGTAATCATAATTCAGTAAGTAATGATAATATCCACTTACACGTATGGAATTGAAATACCAGAAAAAGAAGAGAAAGAAATGGAAAAGAGAAATTTTTGAAGCAATAGTTGTTGAAGATTTAAAAATGATAAAAACTATAAGCTCAGAGATCTAAGAAGTTAATAAATCCAAAATGGATAAATCCATAGAAAACCACTTTAAGTCATAACATCACTCAATAGCTGAAAATCAGTAATAATGAAAAAGATCTTAAAAGAAGCTGTGTAAACACATATAATAAATAAATACATTACATATGGGAGGTAATTGGGAGAAAAATTACTGACTTCACATCAAACAAATGCAATGCAGAATATAATAGAAGGATAATGTTTAAGATCTAGAAGCAATGATAGTCAACATAAAGTCCTACACCCAGTGGAAAATATCCTGATATTAGTTCAAGGTAGACTATGATAAATTAAAAATCCATTTAAGTCCTATAACAACCATTAAAAAATAAAGTGAGGAATATATAATTCAATAGAAGATATGAAATGGAATAATAAAAAAATTCAATTGAAAATTATTATGAACAAAATACAGATGGAAAAATAGAAAACAAACAACATGGATGTCTTTAATCATTTCAGTAAATACATTGAATGTAAATGAACCAAATATTTCATTAAAAGGTGAAGATTTCAGAAATTATTAGAAGGAAAGATCCAATATTTGCTGTTTGCATAGACTCCCATATACTGTAAAGACACATTTAGGTGAAAAATTTTAAATGGGGGTTATATACCTTGAAAACACAAGCCATAGAATGATGGAGTGGCTATTCTGATATTAGACAAAGCAGAGTTCAGGAAAAATAGATTTACCAGAGATAAAGATATTTTATAATAATGGAAATGTCAAATTATAAAGAAGATACAACAATAATAAAAGGGTATGCATTTAGCACATAGCATTAAAATTCATGAAGCAAAAAGTAGAACAGAGAGAAACAAATAAATAAGCAATTACGGTTGGGGATTTCAGTGGCTAGAACAACTAGACATGAAATCAATAAACAAAACGAATCAGTAGACATACAGAAAATTTGAATCATCCTATCAACTAACACTACCTAATCCCTTAAGTGTAAAATACTTTTTCTAAATGGAGAAACCACGTTCTTTTCAATTTACCATAAAATATTCCATAAGATAAACTGGGCCATAAGATAACTCAATAAATTTAAAGGAATCAAAATCGTTTGGAGTATATTTTCTGATAACAACAGAATTAGAAATAAATAACAAAGAACCGTCCGGCGCCTTCATGGCGACCTCTCCGGCGGCCCCCGGGGTGGTTCTGTCAGTCCTGTGTGCGACGCTGGAGCCCGAGCGACGCGCGAGGAGGCGCGGGAGGTGGGCCCGCGGGTCGGGGCGCCGCGGCCCAAGACGCCGGCCGAGGGCCGCGGCGCCGGGTCGCCGCCCGGGTGCCGCGCCGGGAGAGTCCGATGGAGGCGGCCGCGCCGCGGGACCCGGCCGGGGTGAGCCGCGTCCTGGGCCCTGGTCCGGGCGGGCGTGGCGGGCAGAGGGCGCGGGGACGCGGGGTCCTCGCCGTCCTGCAAGGCACAGGCTTGGCCTAGACCCGCGCCCGGAGTGGCGCCCGGGGCCGGGGCTCTGGGCGGGGGCGTCCCGAACCGAGGCGCCGCGCGGGCGGGCGTGGAAAGCCGGCCCGAGGCTGGTGGGTGGAGGAAGCGCGGGTCCGCCGCCGCGCCAGGGATGCAGCCCGCCCGAGGTCGCGCGGCGGGGCGGAGGTCGCACCCAGGCCCGGGGCACCGGAGCACCGGGCCAGCAGTCAGCGGAGGTTAGTGGCCAGGCCCTGGGCGGGGCGGGGAGACCGGGAAGCCCGTGCGGGAGGCGCGCAGCCGAGGTCAAGGCCGTCCGCGGCCGCCCCTTCCCCAGGTGCCCACGGCTGCGCCAGACCTTGTGGAACCTGCGCAGTGTGACCTTTGAAGACGTGGCTGTGTACTTACTTCTCCTGGGAGGAGTGGGACCTTCTCGATGAGGCTCAGAGACACCTGTACCTCGATGTGATGCTGGAGAACTTGGCACTCAGGTCCTCACTGGGTGGTCTGCATGGAGTAGAGCGTGAGATGGTACCTTCTGAACCCAGAGTTTCTGTAGGATTGCCACATGTCATGACTCTCAAAGAAGAGTCTTGTCCCAGAATGCCTGCCCCTGTGAAATGTGTGGCCTGGTGTTGAGAAACACTCTGCAGCTGGCGCAGCACCACAGAACACATCACGGGCAGAAGCCACGCACACGTGGAGGACAGTTCCACTTCGCTGCAGATCTTCTAGAGCATCAGAGGCAGCACATTAAAGAGGTGCCCTTTGGAGGTGACATGGACAGAGCCTCATTTATAAAGAGCTGCATGACCCATGTGTCAGGGAAGCCTTTTACTTGCAAGGAGGTTGGGAAGGGCTTTCTGCTCAGCACGGGATTTCCCCATCAACAGGCCACTCGCACAGGGGAGAAACCAAACACCAGTGACAGGTGTGGGGCGACCTTTCACGATGGAAAACGTCACCACCCCTGGGGAGACTGCAAGAAAGCCGCTGGCCACACAGACGCGCTCGTTTAGGACCAGAGGGGCCTCAGGAGGGAAGGACTTTTTGAGTGCAGCAAGTGTGGGAAAGCCTGCACACGCAGATATAACCTCGTCCAGCACCAGAAGGTACACAGTGAAGACAGGCCCTACGAGTGCAGTGCCTGCGGGAAGTTCTTCACCTACTGCTCCAGCTTCACCATCCACCAGGAACTTTAGATTATGTAGAGGGAAATGAGAGGGAGGGGGCAATGAAAAATGGTGGAATGAGACAGACATCATTACCCTATGTACATGTATGATTACATGAATGGAATAAAACTACATCATGCACAACCATGGAAAAGAAATGATGTACCCCATTTGTGTACAATGAATCAAAATGCAGTCTGTAAAAATAAAAAAAAATAAAATAAAAATTTAAAAAATAGTACTGGAGGAATTCACTATCTCTAATGGAGAAAGGGAGAAACCCAAATCCATACCTCACACCATTCGCAACAGTTAATTTGGTATGGATTATAACCTCTGTAATTCTAAACCTTTTAGAAGAATGTATTCTTCTAAATTCATTCTTTGTGAAGTATAAAGCACTTCACAGAAAACTGTATGAATGGCCAGTTGGCACATGGAAAGTACTCAATATCACTAGCCATCTGAAAATGCAAAATAATGTCAAAGTGAGATACCACTGTGTATCAGTAGAATGACTGAAAGACCAACCACATTAAAGGTCTCTGGGTGGTGGAACAACTGAAGCTCTCCTGTATTATTAGTGGAAGAATAAAATGACACAACTTCTTTTGAAATTAGTGTGACCATTTTCCACACAGTTAAATATATACCTTCTCTGTGAGTCAACAATTTCACTTCTAAGTATTTACCCAAAGGAAATGAAAATGTGTACACAAACAGATATGTACAAAAACATTCATAGTAGTTTTCAGCATGATAGTCCCATTTGGAAACAATCATGATGAGCACCACCAGAAAATGGAAACATAAAGCTATTATTGTATATCCATATGAAGAAAACTGAAATGACCTCAATGGGTAAAATCAAGGTTCAATATGACTGTCCTCTGTCTAGATATCTAGTGGAAAATCTGGTTCCTTACTTTGACCAGCACAAAAGCTACCTGAGTTCTTGGGTTCTTGTCTTTTCATCTTCAAAGGCAGCAATCACAACATTTCTGCTTTCATTATGCTTTTTTAAAAATAATTTACTTATTTTTTTATTTTTTTACAGACTGCATTTTGATTCATTGTACACAAATGGAGT
Source organism: Sciurus vulgaris (assembly GCF_902686455.1). Lineage (NCBI taxonomy): Eukaryota > Metazoa > Chordata > Mammalia > Rodentia > Sciuridae > Sciurus > Sciurus vulgaris. Next base: position 1,448,611 of record NW_027632918.1, on the reverse strand, counting down.
ACATCATTTCTTTTCCATGGTTGTGTATGATGTAGATTCATACCATTCATGTAATCATACATATACATAGGGTAATGATGCCCTTCTTTGATTCTCTGAACTCCATCTCACATACAAGGACACTTGTGGTTACTTTGGGCCTATGTGAATAATCTAGGATAATTTCCCTAGTTCAAGATCCTTAACTTCATCACACGTGCCAAGTCCCTCTTGTCATGTAAGGCAACATATTAACAGATTCTGGGAATTAGCACATGGTCCTGGTGGGTATTTCCGTGCCCACCACCACCAGCAAAGTGTTCACTCTCCTTCATGCTTTGCAGTGGCTGTTCCAGCTCCCTGGAATGCTCTTTCTCTGTTTACATATAACTCCCTCCTAGACCTAAAGTCTTTGCTTAAAAGTTTTGTCAATGAGATTCCCTTTACCCGTTCTCTTTGAAGTTGCAGTCTGCACTTCTCTTGCTGCTAACACTCCTGATCACGCTTACTCTGTTCTTTGTTTCTTTCCCCATACCTTATCTATTACATCTATTGGGTTTTTGTTGTTGCTACCAACTTTATCTAACTATCTAACTTTATTAACTTTGTCTGCTTTGTGCATTGATATATCCCTAGTAGCTAGAACATGACCCAAAACACACAGGGACTCAGGGAACACTTGTTGAAGGAATTGGATGACTGGATGAATGTGTAGCGCTCCCTTCTACTTCCCAGCATTTCAGAGGCACATAAGCACCTTCAGGGCTGCACATATAAACAGATTCTTTGGCAAAAATAAAATGGTACACGTTACACGAAGGCCATTGCAAGAGACAAAGTTTCTTAAAAATAAAATGATTATGCTATTGTATTTACAAAATCTGAGCACTGAGAAATTGTAGATCTGAGGACTGAAAGTTATCTGAAGGGCTCTGATAAGAGCACTACTGCAGCACAGACCTCCATGGGACACACATAGCAAGGGACACTGAGAAAGAAGATGAATAACCAAAGCAAAAGTGGGTTTCAGACTGCATCAAATAGTGGTGGAAATTCTGGCCCAATGTTTGTTGTGACAACACTTTGGAGTTGGAATTTAAAGATCCTGTTCCGAGACTGACTTCTTCCTACTTTGTTGGATATACAGGGACACCTAAACTAACTGCATGATGGAGTATGGCCTTTGTGTCAATGTGCATGTCCCACCACTTTCAAGTGACAAACACCTGTGCTGCATTCAAAAATTACCATATTAAAGAAGTCTGTGAACTAGTCTTACAGATAGTGACTGTATCGGAAACAGTGGATACAGGTAGCATTCTTGTGCTCAGAGATGTCTTTTAAAGCAGTATTTCTAACAGAATGGGTATTTTGAAAAGCACACTTCTTTGTAAATGTCACATATTAACAGTGGTGTGGTGCTAATATACATTTGAACACACAACTCTAAGAGTATGTACAGGTTTCATTGATTCTGAAGAAACTGGATCTTTCTGTTCCAGAGCAAACTGAAAGCATAGTCACTCTTATTAAAAACTTTAAAACATAATCATCAAGTATAAAGTTGTTATAAAGTTAAAAAACAAGTTGATGGGGGGCTGGGGCTCAGCAGTGGAGTGCTTGCCTCAAATGCATGAGGCACTGGGTCTCATCCTCAGCACCAAATGAAAATAAATAAAATAATGGTATTGTGTCCATCCACTAAAAATATTTTAAAAAATCAAGCTGAAATGTAGTCACAAGACATAGTGGTAGTTGTTATTTGTCCCAACCTTGATCCAAAGGAGGCAAAATCTTTCTTTTGATTTCATTACAACACTACGGCAGTGGACTCTTTCAAAATGTTGTTACAGTAAACCTACAAGAGGAAAAAAGCCACAGGGTAGGTAGATATAAACAATATGCCTTGAAAATGGAGGGTTCATTCAGAGCCTACCTTCTTTGTCTTTTTTCTGTTTGATTGCTGTCTTAAAATAATTGTTTTCTGGCCAGGAAAATTGTTCAGACACTCAGCTGGGTCCCTCATCTTAGCTCCCCACAAACTTTTTTGGACCTTCTTTTTTGATATCTCCGTCACTATGTTACTAAACTAATGCCTAATTTCAATGTCTGTTCTAAGGGAAGTACTTTTTCTTTAGTTGAATAACACTTTTCATATGAGACCTTATTTTATATCCACAGGAATGGGGACAGATCCTATAAAATAACAAAGAAGTACTAATCTGGTAGTTAAGTAACCTAAATTCTTGCCCTGGTTTTCTCACCAACTTAAATTCTGAAATCTTATCTGTGAAAATGAAATGATTAACCTTGTCTGTCTATAAGGTCCGTTTAAGTCCTATGCATCTGTGATCATTATTAACAAACATTACTGAGATCCTTCTGGATGTAGGGTACTTATCAAGCAATGATCTATCTTCACTATTCAATGATAGAAAAGGAAGCTGAGCAAGGTCAAGTGACCTGCTAATGTCACACCTCTCATAAATGGCAGAGCTCAGACTCACTGTCAGATCTTGTCCGCAGAACAAATGTCTTTGCAAATGCCACGTTATTGTCCTTAAGAAAAATAACTATAGCATTACAGACAGAAAAGATCCTGGGTGATGGACACCTGGGTGCCCAGTACTTTCACTGGCCCATGGTTTCCTGGGAGCTGACATATTTTGTAAGATCTTGGCCACTTAGTAAAGTTGATTAGTTCTTGATTAGGCATGACCCAAGTTAGGAATGTAGAATCCTTCCACAAAAGATGGAAATATAAAAGTGAACTAGTCTTTCTGAGATAATTAAAGTCATGAAATGGAAAATTCAGGAGATATTAGCAACAATGTCACTTGCCAGGTGAGAAAAGACAGTTTCCTTGAGAGACAGAGAAACAAGAAGGAAAGAGGGAGTGTTCTGGCAGAAATTTGCCCCTGAATTTTGGTTGGTCATGAGGTCCTGTTTCATGCATGACCTTCTAATACCTAGGTAGTTCTATCCTCCCTTGCATTCTGTCTGCTAATATTCTCTTTTTCACCTTAGTTGTTGAATTAATCTTTACCTAGTTTCCTAGGGCTTCTGTAACAAATAGTCACAAATTGATGACTTTAAAAAAAACAGAGGTGTATTCTAAACACTGCTCTGGAGGTCTGAAGTCCAAAATCAAGGTGGTGGCAGGGGAAGACAGAATATCCATGTGTCTCTTCCAGCTTCTGGTAGTTGCTGGCAAACCTTGGTTTGTAGACTTTTCACTCTGGTCTCCGCCTCTATGTTTTTTTTTTTTTCTTTTAAATTTTAGTCTTTTTATTGTTGAGTTGCGATAGGTCTGGATATAAAACCCTTACCAGAAATGTGATTTGCAAAGATTTTGTCCCATTCTGTGGCTGCCTTTCCATTTCAGTTGGTTTTATGAAGGCTAAGAAGCATGACAACTATCATAACCAAATTAGCCCAAATCTTCCAATTCAGAACTGGCACCACTAAGCCCATAAAGTCCTCTCAAGTTTGTTCCACAGAAACACTCATTTAAATGCATGAGGACACGTACAACAATTCCCACTATAATACTGTTTTAGTTGTGAGATACTAGACTCCATTTAGATTTTACACTGGTTGGGACAAGTAAGCTAGTCAGTCAAAGGAACTGTATGAGGAGAGGAAACCAACTCTACTTTTTGCTTTGTATGAAGCTGTATGATGTGATTTTTTTTCAAAAATACATCCTTCTTTTGGAACTTTTAAAGATAACAAACTAAATTTTGAGCTCTTTGAAGGCTTAATCTAATTTATCTTAGAACACTGGTATTAATCAATGTTGCGTATCTTTATCAGACCTTGAGTAAACCTTCAAAATATTCTACCAAACTTTGTAACGTCTCAATGGCACAGACCAGTGGCCATTACACGGACACAGACAAGGGTGGGAAGGACGTTTCACTGTGTACTCCTCCTTAATGCTCTTTGGATTGTGAACCATAACAAACAAAAAAATACCATACATAGTTTTAGAACAAGAAAGCATTTCAATCTGTTTCCTGTAGGCAAAGGAAGCTTTAAAGGTAAGATATACTGTAACTTGCCCCAAAGCTGACAGGGGCAAGTGATAAAGTGATAAAGCCTAGATTAGTGCTCTTTTTACACTGCTCTTCATCTTATGTTTGAGAAAGTCACCACTGTTTATATGCCCAGAGGAAGAGTCTTTGGAATGACCTTCCCCTGAAACTCTTGAGGCCCAGTCACCAACCCACTCCAAAGGGTGTACTTCTTTATAATCACACAACTTCAAAACCACCTTAGGGACAAGTAGAGATGATTACCTGTTCATAAAAGTACAGTGCTCTCTCAAAGTTCTTCAGTCCAGTATAGATCATCCCTCCATAATAATAGTAACATAAAAAGTGTTTTGCATCATAAGCTCCATTCTCTTTACAGATATCCATCATGTCCACATCAAGATATGGAAGGGCAGGTTTAAAGCATTTTGCCAGCAAACAATGCTGGCAGAGATCAGCATGTATTGAGGTCAGCTGGTTTGCATTCATCTGCATCTTGTCTATGGCTTGCTTAAGGATGCCAATTCCTCACAGGGGCTGTTTTCTTTCCACAAGAGCATTTGTTAGCTGATGGCAAAGCCCAGCAAAAGTGTCTGTTGCATATCGAATGTGCTCCCCATTACAAGTACTGATGAAAAGCTGAACCTGTGAGAATAATGTTTCAAAGTCAGGAACACTGGGCATAGAAAACTTCACAAAACAGCAAGGACACCCAAGGAGTGTTCCTGTACATCCAGAGCCACCAGCACAGTGTCCAGATGGGATAAGTTCTTTGCAAGGAGGTCCTCGCTCTTGTTGATCAGTTCTCAAAGCTGGGTCATTTGCCCTTGAGCCGAGAGTTGTCGGACACTGTTCACGAATTGTTCCAGGACGGACGCCATGTTTCCCCGCTGGCAGCCCGAGCATCGGAGGCAGCTGGCGCGGGAAAAGGCGGCCGCTCAGGGAGGAGGGCAGCCTCTATGTTTATTCGACCTTCTCTGCTGTGATTCTTCTCTCCATCTTTCCTTCACAGAAGGAGTCATTATTAGACTTAGGACACAATCTTATCAAGGAGGATCTTCTTCAGATCTATCACTTAATTATATTTGCCAAGAACTTCTTTCCAAATGAGATCTCATTCACAGGTTCTGGGAGGATCTTTTGGGGCATCACTGTGGACCTATGGCAAAAGAGAATCCCATATTGTCCTGGTGACAGTTTCTGAGGGTTAGTGATAACCATCTCAATAGATTCTTTCATACATTTAATTATACCTTCCCTACTGCCATCCTTGTCCATTTTTTTCTCTCTGTAAGGTCATTTTGACATTGAACAAATATAGCACTGTGATCAAAAAATGAATTCCGTGTTGGAACAGATATTTTTGATTTATCTTTTTTGTGTTGGGAAGACAAGATGATCAAGTGATGTCAATCTAAATAGTGGAATATCTTGTTTCACTAAGCCTCCCATGGACAGCTAAGAATTCATTTTTAATCTGTTTCTAGACTACTATTATAACACCTGGAACAATGGTTACTGAATTGCTCTCAAGTCTAAACACCACATAGGTGTTTTTTACTTGTTTTAGTTTGTTTTTCAAAAAATAACAAAGAGGAAGTGTGTCAGTGTTTGGTCTTTTAACTAATATAAATTGCCTTCTTTTCTAGGGAAATATTCCCTATTATGTGAAGTCAATTTCCATGAAGCCAGTCATTTGGTAGGGCAACAAATTTACCTCATCCTGGAATCTCAAATAAAAATCCATTGTAATGCCATTATATAGCTTGTTTTATGTTTACTAACAGCTGTCTTCAAATCTTCATTATTGCACAGTAAAACTACTATACTGGTATTTAAAAACATAATCCCATAACAACAACAACAAAAATACAAAGACCCTAGTTTATGAGAGGTGTTTTACTGGGAAAATACACAGGGATGGATTCAATAAAAAACAGTCATCTTATGGATGCCTCCCATCTTCACAGCAGAAATGTTGTTTTACCACACCAACGACATACACAAGGTTTAATTTAGTGTTTTCTGCTCCACCAGTGTATCACAACTCCTCATTGCACATGATCTTTAGAAATAAAGTTTGAATTTAAAAAAAAAAAAACCCGATTTTAAATCTGTCGCAGAGATTGTATATCAGGTAATACAGATTCTTCGAAAATAGAGTCAGTGGTACTTCATTCTCAGCACCTTTACTTTGATAGATTATAATCAGTCTCTTGTGTATCATAGCATACTCTTGACAAAGTAAGTCCCAAAATAGGAAAACCAAGCTCCTGCCATGTAAAATCTCTCAGTGTTATACTAATAAGGAAGATACAGCTTTCACAGAGTGACAAAAATGCTATAAACATGTGATGGCAGATTTGTTTGGGGTAGAGTTAATGATTTCCTTGTTAATTTCTGATAGAACTTCGAAGGCTCTTTAACAGCTTGCTTTGGCTATTGAAGTATCCTTTTATATAAAGAGTCATAGATTATTAAGATTTTTTCAAAACCTGCACTTTTCCTTGTAGGTTACAGTTCCATATGATTTTATAACTTTCCATCCTTAAACTGACCTGATGTTCATGCCCTTAATCAGGACTATGTAAACAATCCATATTATAAATTTCACAAAGACATATGTGAACATTTAACAGGCTTTGGGAGACATTTGCTGTTGAAAATATCTAGGTGGATTTTCTTTCTTGGAGATTATCCTGTACTAGTGACAGCAGAGAAAATATTTCCCAGGCCTGTGAGCATTTACAAGTTTCTTTGTGTGCCTAGATTCTTTTCCTCCATGAAGGGGAAGTGGTGTGCTTTGGAGGTGGGCAAGAGAAAAATGACAAGAAGCAAAAGCCCTTCTGCTGTAGGATCAGATTCCAAGCGGAATTCCTTCATACACTTCCAGTTCTGTGAAAGCGCAGGGTGCTGTTCATTTTCACTGTATCCGCTCACTTAATTGTTTCTGCCTGTTCATTTCATTCTTCAGTGAAAACATTAGCCTAAGGGACATTTGAAAATCAAAAGGGAGGTTTGAAGTTTAACAGGAAATGAACAGTGGTGTTGCTGTAATATTAAAGTAGAAGTTTAGAACCAGAAAAGAAATAGCCACAATTCTAAATTTGACATGTCAGCTCCCTTTTATGTTGTTTCTTTTTTGCTCTCCCAAGTGTTGAAATTAAATAAAAAACATCCCATAGTTTCTATAGTTTTAAACAGCCAGGGCCTCTAAAGGATGCTGTGAGGTATGCATTAATGGACTTACCTTAGATGCAGGGGAGATCAAGAGATTTTGAGTTATTACGCAGGAATGTATAAAAATTCAGGACAGATTTCCTGACAGCTATAATTATTTAATTCTCTTAGAATTATCCCTCTCCACCCCCAAACCTCCTCTTGCCAAAATTATCCAGATAATTCAGGAAGTAGTAGGAAGGTTAGAATATGAACCATCTCAAAACCAAAACTGACCAGAGACTCATCCAACTCTCCATTTCACTTGCCATGAGGGGATTGGACTTTCATGTTTCCATGTGTGCTGGTTAAGTTTAATCTAGCAGGAAAATTGTCTTCAGACAAAACAGAACTTGAACTTCAGAAGTTCATTGCTCCTCATCCTAGTTGCACACATAAACACAAGTTGGCTTGGCTGAGTTGCAACAAGCACCAGTTATGTTAAATGCTGATATTTTAGCAACTCAAGATGGAGTGTTGGCATTGTCCATCCTCTTTCTGATCACAGAGACAAAAGATCAAACAGGTATTCAAAGGCCACTCTCAGAGGTTCTCAACTTAAAATAGAGTCTATTTTACAACTGCATTCTTGAACTTAACAAGGAAATCAAACAATTCCAAGAGAGCAAGGCAAAAACCATCATCAAACTTGTTTAAAATGGCCCGCTGGATACAGACATTTTAACAGTTGAATAATGAGGTGGGAAATATCAGACTTTAAAAAAAATAAATAAACAAAAGCCTAGGTGTTTAAACATACAAAAGTTATTAAACCATTTATTTTTGGAAATAATTTGAGTTAATCAAATGACTGTAATGAGGAATAGTCGGTTAACAAGTAATTACCTTTTCCTGCCTTTGAAGAACAATGAATTTGGGATGGATCCAAATTTGTAAAAAGCAGCCATGATCTTATATTCAATTATCTAATGGAAAGATCTCTGTAGTTTTGTGCTAGTTTGCTGACACTATATTTCATAGACATTACACTCTTGGAGAAATAATTTAATCAAAAGTTAGATTCAGTTATTCATTGATTAAGTATCACATTCATTAACTTTAGGAATAACCAGACACCAGAACTGTTGATTATAAAACACCATTTTAGGAAAAAAACTGGCTTGTTTAGCTATCTTTGCACTGATCATTCTCTGTGGCGAACATTATCCTTTGACTGTTTCTATTACTGGAGCAAACGCAGTGTTTGTGGTGGCAGAGGGTGGGGGCGTGACAATAGGTATAGGTCTGAAATGGGAGAGCAAAGCAAACGGACAAATTGCAAGTTAAATACTTTGGGGGGAGGGGATGTATTTTTGTTACAAGTAATTATTAATTATTGTCGTTACAAGTAATAAATAATGCTAAATAAAACATGTAGCTAAACAGGCATTAAAGCCCCTTTACATACATAGAAGACAAGAAAAGCTTTTTTTCTTCTATGTTGCAGACTGTGGGCATTTTCCTCTGCCTCTGTCAAGTGTAATTCTTTCTTGATGAATGACAAGGCAGGATAATAGGCTGTGGTCACCATGGCAACCAGACAGCAGCACTGTGTGCCTAGCATTTTTTCATCTGAAAATGAAAACAGAAGCAAAGAAAAGCTGAAAATGTAACTAACAGATTAACTGATACAAAAAAAAAAAGAAAAGAAAGAAAGGAAGAAAAAGGAACAAAAAGGCAAGTTAGATTACAAACAATTAAAATTACACTACCTAGTCTCTCCCTCTCTCTCTCCTTGCCTCTCTCTTTCCCTCTCTTACACATGCACCAACTAGATGTTTTTAAATATTATTTGATAAACATGCAACAATTATGATTTATCTTTGTTTTCCAAAATGCCTCTTTTCTCTTTAAAACCTAGAAAGGAACTGTTTTTTTTTAAAAAGAGGTATTTAATTCCATTCAACACTACAATTTATGAAACTTAATTATTGTGTTTGTGCTGGAATTTCTAAATTCCTTTCCTCTCTAGTGCCCATCCCTGAACTATCCAGAGACCAAAGGCTTAATGTGCAATAGTTTTATCTGGGGGAAGGGCTGGGTGAGGTGGAGAGAGAAAAGAGACTTCGAACTGAAAAATAAGAGGACAGTTTTATGTTAACACTCCTCAATTCTACAGACTCCTTCCTCTGTATTTACTAAGTAGAGTTGCTTTTCTGTTGAGGTAAAGGAGAACTGCAGCTCTATTTTGCTGTATCCCCATTCCTAAGCATAAGAAGTTTCCTGAATCCCCATTCAGAATGTTGTATATTCTGCCTATGTAATTTCCTCTCATTAACTTGATCTCAAAACTTTTTTTTTGCAGTTTTACTTGGAAATGTTGTCTGTATCTACTGAAAAAAAATAAAAAAGAAAACACAGACATAAAGGAGTTTTTGAGAGCAATGGTCCCTTTTCATTGGATATTTGTTTGAGCACAAGAACATTGAGCTAGAAGTTTGGAGGACAAATGTCCTGTCAGGGACTCAGCCTTGCAATTTCAGGCCAGGAGCACAGGAGAAGAGCAAACCAAGACACTTGAGTTAGAATCTTAGTTCTATCCCTTTAATAATATGATAATAAATATCAATACTTATTGTACATGACCCAGAGAGTTTTTAACCTCTCTGAACTTCAGTATCTGTCATTTCTAAAATGTAAAGATTTTAGTACTTCATGGGAGTGAGAGACTTCATGAGATCATCTGTTGAAAATGTCTGGTATACAGTAGGAGTCAGTTAAATATTCTTTCTTCTCGTAATCAAAATATTCAATTTTCTCATATGTGCAGTAGAAATGCCTGTATAATATATGTGTGTCTGTGTGTGAGGGTGTGTATGAGAGAGAGAGAATAAAGAAACTAAGTATGTATAACCACTGGTTTCAGAAGGATGCAGCTCAAGTAAGTACCCCTGTGTCAAGTGCTTTGGAAGTATGACTTGCTTATGGAAAGGGAATATAACATCACCCAAAGAGCAACTCCTTTCCAGGAGATTCTTAAGGAAAGGTATCTGATTTCCACCTTCCCTGAGGCAGAGGAAAGGACTACACAGTGAAGGGTTCCCATCTCAGGAACTTCTTGATGGACCAGAAGATTGAAAATGTAGAAAGAGGCCCTCGGAGCAAGTCCACCAAGTCAGCAAGAGCTTGGGGTACCTGGTGCTGATGAGTGTCCAGTCCGTGTCAGCACAGAGCGCTCCCAGTTTTTCCCTAGCATGCTCAGTGGTTGATTGGCCACCCACAGCAAGGCCTAATAAATCCTTCTTTTGTCCCCATTTCCCCCAACACACACAAATGCAAAGTAAACAGTTGGATCAAAGCTTTTAATGTGCTTTGTACTGTTTTATTTGAAAAGATCAGGTCTGATATTTGAGAGGAAGAGTCCATCTGGCTGAGCTGAGCTCAAGAAGCCTCAGACAAATTGTAAACAAGACCAGGGCACAAAGTCCTCTCCCACCCACAGCCTGCCACTGCCATCCCCAAAGCATCATCCCCTGCTAGCCAGGCTTTCTTGACCATTCACAAAAAGGGAGGGTTAGCATACTGAAACTGACCCTCTCATAGCTTTTCTAGAATTTGCTAACTTATATATTGCAAATTACTACTGCTAGTTCTGTCTAAGCTTCTACTTGCCTAAAACCATACCTGTTCATATTTTCAAAGTTTCGAACAGTAGATATGGTACTTTACATAATACTAAAACCCTCAGTTGTTCAAATAAACTCCTAAGTAATTTCTAGTAAAAAAAAAAAAGATGGAAGGAAGGACATAATTGCTTCATTAAATGTGATATATGCATTTCTAAAACAAACCATTGAAGTTTGCATTTTTTGCCACTTTTGGAATACAAAGAAGGAACATGTTAATTGTATTTCCTCCATCTCAGACTTTATCATACTTGATGTTATCATTTATATAGTTTTGTGCTCTAGCTGCTTTGTGCACTCTTTACAGGTAGGCCTATGGCCATCCTCAGTACCTAACCACATGCTTGACTCATAGTAGGCACTTCATAAATATTTGTTAACCAAATGGATGAGCTTCAAAGGCAGACATATGTATATTTGTCCTCTAGTTCTATTACTCTCTGGTTGTGAACATGGGTAACTTCACTTTTCTGAGTGAGTTTAATTTCTCTTCTGTAAAATGGAAGGACAATTTTTCACTTAATTTTCCTGGCTCCTAAAGAACACACGTTTGTAATGTGTAGTGCCTGCCCTAACACAGAAGATACACAACACTGATTAGTTTTCCCATTTTAAGTTCAATTTCTTTCTATGAGTTTTAGTGAATTGCTTGCCACTCCAAAAGATTTTTCCTGATAGTCTTTGGAAACCTATGCAATGCTTATAGAGGAGTTACAAATTTATAATAGGTTCATTCTCTTGACAATCATTATGTGAACCTATTTCAAAGACCACACTGCTGTAAGTACAGAAAAGCAAGTGCCATTTGTGATTAACTAGAACAAGAAGGCTGGATGTGACTGGAAAGACCAGCATGGGAAGTGAATATAGAACCCTGGGTTGCAGAGGGTGAGGGATCAGACATTAAGTGCCCAGCAGTAGAGTTGTTAATCAAGGAATGATCACCTGTGTTGGAGCAACTCATGAACAAATCACAGGCAATAACATCAGTGCACACAGCATTAGCTGAGTTAAAAAATGGAACTAACATTTGAATGACATCATTTTTTTTTACTTTTATATTTTTATTTCTTTTATTTTTTAAAAATTTGTATTTGTTGGACAACATTCCTTGAGAACTTACTGTGTGTGGTACCATGAATAGGTGGATTCACATATGGATCTCCCTTAACTTAGGAAGCAGTAGCTCAGTGGTAAAACTCAGGCTCGAGTATAGTTTCCATCCTATGGACTCTTCTGCTTAATGACTGCATGAAGAAGCACATTATTTCAATTATCTTACCACAGTTTCCTTACCTGTGAAAGAGTGGTGACAACAGTAACTCCCTCACAAAATGTTTGTGGTCACCAAGTGATTCAATGCATATAAAAGCACTTAGAACTGTGTGTGTATACATGAAGAGGACTCAGTAGGTTTTAACTGTTGGGGTTTGATCTGTACTTACTTATTCTTTCTAAAGTTGAAAGAGTTAGTGAATTTATGACAGAAAACAGGTGGGTTTGAAAATCAGTTTTGCCTCTTACAAGCCTCATTCTCCTCATCTGAAAATAGAAGTCAGAGGACCTGGCTCAAAAGATGTGTTAGAAGCTGTCCCTTGATTTAAAGAGAACAAGATCAAGTGTTAATAGTGACCAGGAAAATGTTAAGCCAAGTTTCAAACTGCAGGTAATGAGTATCAGGGAAAGTGGACAGCTGACCCCAGACCAAGGCAGCAGGGGTCAGAGATCCGTTCTCTTGGGCACTAAGAAATAAGGACGCAAATGTCTGTGATAGTCATCTCCAAAAAAGATTGACAGAGAAGACAACCTTGAGACACAGGGATGCCAAGTGAATCTTCAAATGTGTAGTTCAAGTGAGCTCACATTCTCTCAGGCCTCCATTGATTGTGCCGTCTAAGAGAAAAAAATCTAGACTTCTGCAACTTGCCTCCTAGCTCTTCTTGAACCTACTTTCAGTACAGTTTCAGCACCATCTCCCTTTCAAGGTTGCTAAGATATTGGCTCTTTCCTCTCCATGCACATAGCCATCTAGGATCTCACTTTTTTCTCTCTTAGAATAATATTTCTTTTCCAATGATCTTTCACCTGCTCAAGTTCTACATAACCTTCAAGTCTTGGCCACAGGCTGCCTCTGTGGAGCTTTCCAGTCTTCCAGGCAGTAAGTGACCTCCAGCTTTCTTGGGGACATAACTGTTTCTGCTTTGAATTAGAATCACACACCTATTGCCTTCTCTCCTCTAAAGAACAAGTTCCTTCAATGGGCAGGGCTTTGACTGTTTGCTTAAAGGGGGCTTAAACACAATTGTCATGCAATATATATTTGTTGTTTCACAACTGTATGGAGTCTATGAATGAACGAAGGGAGGAAAGGATAAATCTATTCATCCCTTACCTATAGCCAGGTTGGGTTTTATAATAAAGACAAACCTGATCATGAAAGTTAGTATTAGTAATGACAAGTGTGAATGAGCCCTTACCAATGCCTATTATAAACCAGGAATGAACCAAGAGGCAGTGAGGCATTGGCAAGTGAAACACACTCCTCTGTCCTCCCTGGGCTCACAGTGCCATGGAAGGGGCACACATCTATCAAATCACTGCCCAAATATATAATTACCAACCATGAATTGTATAAAGAGAGACATTACAACAAGTTACAAGAACACAAACAAAGGGACAAAGGGAGGTCACAGAAGGCTTTCTTGAAGAATCGAAGTTTCTATTCAAATTTGAAATGATGATAGCAGCTGCTCGTGGGCAGAGTAGTGGTTTGATGGCAGGGGATGGAGTAGAATGGCCATTAGAAGTATTTTACCCTGCAATCAGTTTCTAGGGCTGTGTGAGGGTGAGAAGTGGTCTAACATCCGTGCTAATAATTCCGAGTATATGTTGAAAACAAAGTATTCAGGCAGCAAGAAAATGGTCCAACAGAGAACATGAGAAAGGAGGAGAGAGATAAGGGGGAACAATAGCTCAGTTAATAAATAATAAACTGGAAATATGCATAGAAATAAGTGTAAAGTCAAAAAATGAAGGAATGATGAATATATCATTCATCTGCATCCTCAATATAGCAAATAAATCCTATAACCTATACATATCTTTTCTTTGCAGTTAAACTTTCAGCATATAGAAGTTATTAAAAGAATATTCTAACCTGACCTTGCATGACAAAATGCAAGTCTACATCAAGTCCCGGACCAATGTGATGTCATTTCCTGTTGCAAGCATGGAGTGATAGAAGTAAAGAAGGGCTGGCATTGGGGTCAGTGTCACCATGTATTTAACTCTGGCTAGAAATCTATTAAAAATGTCGTTGAACTTATAAAAAAATAATTGGGATAACTGAAGTTTACACTGGGAGAAGGAGAAGGCAGATAGAGCTGTAGAGAAGATCTCCAGCACTTGTCCAGGGGACCCAGAAGAACTGTGAGATACTGTGTGAATGATTCCATTTCCATAGGGAGCTGTTGGTGACATGGCATACTTGGGCTCTGAGAGACTTCAGGTATGTTTCAAATAAGTAGGCTCCCCATGTGGATTGAATGAACTCATCTAGCTTTGTCGGCAAGACCATAATGGAGACACCTATGGGACAGAGAACTCCTGCTTCTGGGTACTTGCACATTTAAATTTCAGTGAACTTGGACTTGCAGGCAGGTGGAAGAAACAATAGGATACTAAGAGTCCAGATGATGGAGAAAGTAGAAGCTGTGAATACAAAGGTAAGCCTCCTCTGCTGAACAGTTTTTCCCAGATAAATGGTGTAGAGTAACATGAATAAAAGTGATTTAGCCTGAGTTTCTCCCTTCACCCCTCCAAGTCTGCAGTGGTGTCAAAAAAATCTATCATGGGAGAATCCGTCTCTGAGCTGTTAAGTCTTTTCAGTCTGTAAGTTTCCTTTATTAAAGCTTTAATGCCCATGAGAGGAACCCACCTTATTAAATAATATCTTAACAAGGAATAATATATCAGTTATTCTCTAAAAGGTAGACAGAGTAAGCCTGCAGCCCTAAAGGGAGGAGACATGTGAGAGCTGAGGTTGGGCACAGAGTGGGAGAATGCTGGAGAAAATTCCACCAGCTTCAGAAAGCAGGGCTCCATCAGGGCTTCGACTGTACAAGAGCCTCTGTTGGCTTCCATAAATACCACCTGGTCTAACATAAAGTCGCTATATGTGTAAATATTGTATTCACAGAGGAGTCACTTGCATCAATTATACACATATTTGAGGCATTTGTTCTTTAGTATTCATGGAACTTCATGTGGTCAGATACTTGTCCAGTTGCAAGAATAAGTGATTAAAACCTACATACAAAATGAAGAGCATATAGAGAACTTCTCAATCCAGCATGATTGCCTCAGCCTGTGCATGGGCATTGCAAATTGTCACATCAGAACTCAGCAAAGCCTCTTTTCCAAACTGGTCACATGCCCAAATGCTATTACTTGGAACTGGATAAAACTTTGAAAGTTCTTAATGCAACTTTGTAAGCAACCACAACAACAAAACCTCAGTTCACACAGTGAATTTTACTTACTCAAAATCATCAGCAAAGAGTAAGACTCATTGTTGCAAAACATTCTGGAAAATGCAAGATGGGGAGTAGGGCTGAAAATGGAAATAAGTGATGCAAAAAAAGGTAAATGTGACTGACTCAGAAAGAACAGAATTTGGGTTTTGTGTGACTTTTTAAAAAAAATGCTCAAAACAACTTCTCAAATTTTTCTTGGCCCTGTTTCAAAGACATCTGGGGTTAACCTGGCCATACATGTGACAGATTGGCTCTTTCCAGACCTCTTCTCTCAAAGGTCTGAAGAAGGTCCCAAGATTAGCACTTAAGTCAATTAGTATGTGTGCTGGGGTTGTACTTTTGAAAAGAATTGAAAAACTAAAACTGGGAAGATAATTCTTTCACTGACTCTACTATCAGCTGATGAGGACTTGATGTTCTTGAGACCAAAAATTCAATCCCCATGTAAACCTATTAGTTTCTACTCCACCAACCTCTCTATGTGCTGTGATTTCAGATAGTCCACACTAAGCCCAGATAGCCAGAGGTTTGTGCCATTGTTTAAGGAAATCATAAGTGGAACCAGGCGTATCTTTGACATATGTGCTCAGCTAAATGTGTGTTAGGCCAACCTCTTGCTCGGTAAAGCAATGAACATCTTACCTAAGCTGATGGGCTGCCTTAGGGACTGACACGTAACTCAGAGGATGTAATATTTTCCCCTTTGCTAGTGCTTCCTCTGCAAATATGCTTTTAATGTACTTGACATAGTTATACACAAGAACAGATTGAATGGGATCACAGGTAACTCACCTTTCCACATAATAAGAGAGCCATTTCTATTTGAATTTGGGACAGTGTTCACCATTTCTACACAAGCCCACCACACTCATTAATGTTTTGCTTAATCTAGAACCTGCTTTTACTAAATAAGGTCGTTGGAAGGCATTGGGTAGGATTTTTCATGCAGTCCCTCTCAAACTTCATCTTTTGCCATCCTCTAGAAATTTGTTCCATATCTTGATCACCATCCTGCCTCAGCCTTAATCCGGCAGAAACCCACAGCATTAATTTTCCTGAGATGAAATGCTCATTAAGACCCGCATGTCTATATGTCTTTTCCCCTTACTAGGTAAGAGCTTTGAGGGTCAGAACCATATATTATTCATCTTTGTGTTCCCAGAATGTAGTAGGTCCTCAATTAATGTTCA
Source organism: Sciurus vulgaris (assembly GCF_902686455.1). Classification (NCBI taxonomy): domain Eukaryota; kingdom Metazoa; phylum Chordata; class Mammalia; order Rodentia; family Sciuridae; genus Sciurus; species Sciurus vulgaris. The sequence goes on along the minus strand of NW_027632918.1, from coordinate 1,432,025 downwards.
CTGAATGAATTAAATATAAAATATGTAACAACATATTAAAATATTTTGCCAGTTGATTCTATAAATTTTGAAACTGTTGGTTTAGCATAAAGCATTACATTGCTCAGGACAAGCAGGTAAGTAGTTATTTACAAGGCAGGTTTATATGTAATTGCATATAATGTATTCAAATGATTTGAATTGATTTGGTTAGTCTAATTTGGATGAAAGGCAGTCCATTGGCATTACTTATTTCCTTGGTCATAATAAATAAGATTCATTCTAATACCTTGCTGATGGCAATTTGAGTTTGAGTCAAAGAGTTGGGGTCTTTTGCTTTTGTAACAATGGTTTAGGGCCAATAATAGGAACCTAAAAACACTATCTAATCCAGCTTTATGATTTCATAAGCTGCCAGACTCTTCATTTCCTTTGTCATGGTGGGAAAACAAGATGGGATATGAGAAGAGCAAAAAGAGGAACAGGGGACCTAAGGAGGTGCAGAACTTTAAGATCATGTAAACAATAAAATTGCTATGCTGAGAAATTGCTTTCCCTCTAATCTCTCTTTCTTGTCATTATTTGGGACATCTATGTAAAGTCCTAATCCCTGATGTGCAAATCCTATCTCACAAATTGTAAATTTGGAAAAAAGATGAAACCATATCACAATCCATTTGTAGAAGGAGGTAGAAAGCTATTTTCCTAAAGGAGGTAAAGTCTGGGGACAGACTGCAAAACTTAATATGTTCAGTGAACTAAAGGCCAAAGGTGGGATCATAACTAAAATGCATTCCTTGCAAATGTAGAATTAAAATCCAGGTGATAGAATTTTAAAATTTCATATTGTTTTGAGTAGGATTCTTTAAATTAAGCTGAATTTGCCAATAAATGGATGGAAATGGAGTACATTATGCTAAATGAAATAAGCCAGATATCACATAAGCCAGAAATAAGCCAGAAATAGAAGAGGAGGGGACCCTCCCAAACTCATTCTATGAAGCCAATATCACCCTGATACCTAAACCAGACAGAGACACATCGAGGAAAGAAAATTTTAGACCAATATCCTTAAGGAACATCGATGCAAAAATTCTCAACAAAATTTTATCAAATTGCATACAAAAATATATTAAGAAGATAGTGCACCATGATCAAGTGGGTTTTATCCCAGGGATGCAAGGTTGGTTCAACATCCGGAAATCAATAAACGTCATTCACCATATCAACAGACTTAAAGTTAAGAATCACATGATTATTTCGATAGATGCAGAAAAGCATTCGATAAAATACAGCATCCCTTCATGCTCAAAACACTAGGAAAAATAGGGATAGTGGAAACATTCCTTAACATTGTGAAGGCCATCTACACTAAGCCCATGGCCAATATCATTCTAAATGGTGAAAAACTGAAAGCATTCCCCCTAAAATCTGGAAAAAGGCAGGGATGACCTCTTTCACCACTTCTATTCAACATAGTCCTTGAGACTCTAGCCAGAGCAATTAGAAAAACCAGAGAAATCAAAGGGATATGAATAGGAAAAGAAGAACTCAAACTATCCCTGTTCACTGATGACATGATTATATATTTAGAGGAACATGGAAATTCCACCAGAAAACTTTTAGAACTCATAAGTGAATTCAGTAAAGTAGCAGGTTACAAGATCAATGCTCATAACTCCAATATATTTTTATACATAAGTGATGAACCTTCAGAAAGAGAAGTTAGGAAAACTACCCCATTCACAATAGCCTCAAAAAAAAAAAATACTTGGGAATCAATCTCACAAAAGAGGTGAACAACCTCTACAATGAGAACTACAGAACACTAAAGAAAGAAATTAAAGAAAATCTTAGAAGATGGAAAGATCTCCCATGTTTTGGATAGGCAGAATTAATATTGTCAAAATGGCCATACTACCAAAAGTGCTATACAGATTCAGTGCAATTCCAATTAAAATCCCAATAACGTACCTTACAGAAATAGAGCAAGCAATTATGAAATTCATCTGAAAGAATAAGAAACCCAGAATAGCTAAAACAATCCTTAGCAGAAAGAGTGAAGCAGGTGGTATCGCAATACCAGATATTCAACTCTACTACAAAGCAATAGTAACAAAAACGGCATGGTATTGGTACCAAAATAGACAGGTTGATCAATGGTACAGAATAGAGGACATGGACACAAACCCAAATAAATACCATTTTCTCATATTAGACAAAGGGGCCAAAAATATGCAATGGAGAAAAGACAGCCTCTTCAACAAATGGTGCTGGGAAAACTGGAAATCCATATGTAACAGAATGAAATTAAATTCCGATCTCTCACCCTTCACAAAACTCAAATCACAATGGATCAAGGACCTTGGAATCAGACCAGAGACCCTTCATCTTATAGAAGAAATAGTAGGTCTGAATCTTCAACATGTCTGCCTAGGATCAGACTTCCTTAACAGGATTCCCATAGCACAAGAAATAAAAGCAAGAATCAACAACTGGGATAGATTCAAACTACAAAGCTTTCTCTCAGCAAAGGAAACTATCAGTAATGTGAAGAGGGAGCTTATAGAGTGGGAGGAAATCTTTGCCACTCATACTTCAGATAGAGCACTAATTTCCAGAATATATATAGAATTCAAAAAACACTACACCAAGAATACAAATAATCCAATCAACAAATGGGCTAAGGAAATGAACAGACACTTCACAGAAGAAGATCTACAAGCAATCAACAGATATATGAAAAAATGTTCAACATCTCTAGTAATAAGAAAAATGCAAATCAATCAAAACTACTCTAAGATTCCATCTCACCCTAATTAGAATGGCAATTATCAAGAACACAAGCAACAATAGGTGTTGGTGAGGATGTGGGGAAAAAGGTACAGTCATACATTACTGGTGGGGCTGCAAATTAGTGCAGCCACTCTGGAAAGCTGTATGGAGATTCCTCAGAAAGCTTGGAATGGAACCACCATTTGACCCAGCTATCCCACTCCTTGGCCTATACCCAAAGGAATTAAAATCAGCATACTACAGATATACAGCCACATCAGTGTTCATAGCTGCTCAATTCACAATATCCAGATTGTGGAACCAGCCTAGCTATCCTTCAATTGATGAATGGATAAAGAAACTATGGTATATATATACAATGGAATATTACTCAGCCATAAGGAATGATAAGATTATGGCATTTGCAGCAAATGGATGAAATTGGAAAATATCATGCTAAGTGAGATAAGCCAATCTCAAAAAACCAAAGGAAGAATGATCTTGCTGATAAGCAGATAATGATACATAATGGGGTGTGGGACGGGTTAGTGTTAGGGTTAGGGATAGGTTTAGGGTTAAGGTTAAGGAGGGTGGCGAGAATGGAAGAAGGAAGAACTGTATAGAGGGAAAAGAGGGGTGGGGGGTGGGGGAAAAGGAAGAAATAACAGAATGAATCAAGCAACATTACCCTATTTAAATTTATGATTACAAAAATGGTATTTCTTTACTCCATGTACAAACAAAGAAACAACATGTATCCCATTTGTTTACAAAAAATATTAAAAAGGAAAGCCTAAACAATAATTTAAAAAAGAGAGATATAGTAGACTTGGCAGTAATTTGGGTTAGTTTCTATTGTTAGTTTGAATTTTTCATTTCTTTTCTTCAGGACATTGAACTAAATTAATGGATTTCCATTCATGTCACAGTTTCTGTTTTGATATTGTTTTCTTTTATTTTTTCTCCACTGAATTATATAAAGTTCTGTGTAATTTTTTATTTATTCAAAGGAAGAAAACAATGTGCAGCTTAGGGAGAGGTGTAATTATTTGTGGCTGAGGTAGGTGGGAAAAAAAATTAATTTCCTAAATCCTAGCAATAAGGTTCTTATAATCTAAATACAAATTAGTTCATAAAAATGTATCTATTAAATTATTGCATAAAATGTCTTCCATGGTTCCTCCTAAGATGGTATAATAAGGCATTTTATTCCTGGCAACTTAAATCTGTCTACTCAAATGTATGCCTAGAGAGTAAAGCAAAGGTTCTCAAATTACAGTCCCTGAATTAGCAGTACCAACAGCTCCTGAAACTTTTGGACCTGCAGCTTCTATCCTCCAATCCCAAATTAATAATTTAAGAAACTCAGGTGGGTCAGCAGTCTGTTTTAACAAGCCCTCTAGGTGATGGTAACACATGCTCCACTGGAGTAAAATGTCAAGATAAATCCTCCTAAGGAACGTCTCACCCCACTAACTTCCCTGTTTCTACAAGCAGTCAGCGTTCAGGACACAAACTTGTAATGATTGATAGCAGTAGAAACAGATGACTTATCAGGATGACCAACGAACTTTTCATTTTCTTACTCCTTATATTTTTGGGCTAGGTCATAGGAACAAACAGCACTTAAAAGCAGTACCATAACATGATACTGCTGTGATAGGTTGATATTTTATTTGGAAGTAAAGCTTAATTATGGTGAAAACAAAATCTAGTCTATTTTCAGGTATAGAGAAAAGGTCACTATTGAAATGTACTTTTCTGTCAACTTTGGACATGTACTACGGAATTTTTGTTTGCTTTTACCATTCCTTTATAGTACGGACTTTTCATCATAGATAGGAAATGAAAGCATCTGTAATCTTTGAATCATTAAAAGTGTCCATGTTCTTCCATTTCCCACCCTGAGATTCTAATCCAGTTTATCTACTCTGGTGAATTGGGTATGTGTGTATTTTTAAAATTTTAACTTTATAGGTGATTCCAATGTGTGACTCTCGTTTGAGAAAATGCCAGGTATTCCAATTATAATAAGTAAACTCATTGTTAAAATGCGGAAAATACTATCATTTTCATATTAAAATTGTATCCAGAAGTGGATCTTCATAGATTTTAAAACAGCATGCCTATTGATAAATAGAGCACATGTTAAAGACATGATTTATCAAAAGTCATATAAATTAAAACCTTGAATGTCCTACCATTACATAAAGAAGTGGGTCATTATAAGGAGTATGTGGCATGGGTAGAAAATGGAGGTGCTTCTCACAACTTCATATCCCTCCTTGCCCCATGTGGACACACCCTTGTAAGTGGTGCTGCTGAGCTGGAAGCATGTGAGCATATTTGTGCTACTCTGCAGGCAGCCACATCCGGAGTCCACTGACAGTCTCAGAAAGTCTCAGGGGTAAAACAAACAAACAAACAAACAAACAAACAAACTTTCCATCAAAAGCAAGGATGTTACTCCTCAGTCCCACCTAGAGGTATTCCGCATCCCCCAGCAAATTCAAAAATTGTGTTTAGTCAGTATGTTTCAAAGCAATCTACCAATTGTTGAAACATTGAAATACAGCCATACATTTTGGAAACTATGTAATGACAATACCCAATAACTGATAAAATTAACTTAAAAATTATAGCGTCAATTTGTTCCCAGTTAAATGTGGATACACGGTAAAGGATGTGTTCTGCAGGACATACAATGAAAGGAATTTCTATTGCAGAACTTCTGAGAACTATTTTTCAAAACTAGAAATTTCAGGGGCCCATATCATGCACTGCATGGGCTATGTGGAGTACAGCGTTTTGGTGGCAACACTGATTTACCATTGCCTATCGCTTATGTAGTTGTTAGAACTTTCAAGTCATTTGGTACTTGCCTTACTTGCTACAATGTTCTATTAGTCCTACCTACATGTTTTTCTTATAATTCTTATTTAGAAATTTATAATGAATTATTAAACCACTGCAAGGGACAAAGGTTAAATTTTCAAAATATTTTAGGCATCATGAGTGTGAATTTGTTGAATTTAAGGAAAAAAAGATAGAAATTTTAGCACTTATAAATTTAGATATGGATTTTTAAATTGTACTGTGCAAAAATCAAACTGAAACATTTTTTTAGTATGCACAATATCAAAATAAAATCTTGAATCAATATCAAAAGTAAATTCAATATAAAATAATTAATTTTAATTACAAGGATTTTGACAAGTGAGATTTCAAACTATAAAGAAAAAAACAATTTCACAGTTTAAAAGCAAATAATACATAAAAGCAATTACACTTCTGTCACTAGCAGAGAACAATTTAAAAATGAAATTAAGGAAAAATTATACTTAAAGTAGCACCAAAATGAATAAAATACCTAGGAATACACTTAACAAAAGACAAAACATGCATGTAAAAAATGATAAAACATTGCCCAAAGATATTAAAGACACAAATAAATGGAAAGAAAACCCATGTTCAGAGTTTGGAACAGCTAATATTGTTAAAAATGAAAATACTTCTCGAATCGATCAACGAATTCAATGCCACCTCTAACAAATTTCCAACTGCCTTTTTAACAAAAATTGACACTCATCTGAAAATTCAAATGGACATTTAAAGGAAACAAAATAATCTTAAATAAGGACAAACTTAAGACAACCCACACTTACCTCAAAGCTACAACAATGAATCTATGTGGTGCTGGCACTGAGGACAGACACATAGATCAATGTAGTGTAACTGAGTACAGAAGCCAGCCCACACATCCACAGTCCATTGATTTTAAACAAAAATGCCAAGACACATCACTGGGTGAAATAATAGTGAATAGTCTTTTCAGCAAATGGTGCTGAGACAATTGGATATCCATAAGCAAAAGAACAAAGCTGGACTCCCAAACTCCATATCATATAAAAAATTAAATCAAAATGGATCAAAGAGCTAGATGTAAGAGCTAAAACTCTTAGAACAAAATGTAGTTGCAAATCTTCAAGACCTTAGACTAAGCAATGGCTTCTTACCTGTAATACCCAAATGCATAAACAACAGAAGAAAAACTAGATATGTTGGACTTAATACTAAAATGACATGATCAATAATGCAAAGAAACCAAGTGTGGTGGCACACACCTGTAATACCAGTAACTCAGGAGGCTGAGGCAGGAGGATCACAAATTTAGGGCCAGCCTGGGCAACTTGGTGAGATCCTGCCTCAATATAAAAAAATTTAAAAAGGGAGTACTGAGGGCTGGGGGTGTAGCTCAGTGGTGGAAGTCTTGCCTAGCATGTGTGAGGCACTAGGTTTGATTCTCAGCACTACATGGAAATAAATAAAATGAAGGTCCATCAACAACTAAAAAATATTAAAAAGAGAGAGAGAGAGAGAGAGAGAGAGAGAGAGAGAATACTGAGAGGTAGCTCACTGGTACTGCACTCTTAACATGCCTAATGTCCTGAGTTCAATCCCCAATCCCCAGCACCACACACACAAAAAAGATATGGGTCTGGGGAGGTAGTTCAGTGGTAGAGAACTTGGCCAACACACACAAAGGCCCCATATTTAATCTCCAGTTCAGGAAGAAAAAGAAAAAGAGGAGGAGGAGGAGAAAAAAAAGAAAGAAAACAGCAAGGAGACTGAAAGGATACAGTGGTGCCAAAGAAGCCTCCTCAGTCCCCACCATCACACCCCACATCCCATTAAAGCAATGTGCCACCATGTGTGGCAAAATCTAACTTCTTAAAAAATATTGGCATAATAAAGTGTGGTAAAAGAAAACTACCTTCATTAGAATCTTGTTTAAAAAAGGATTCCAAATAAGCTTCTATAACAATAATGGCCAAACTGAAGAGAGACAGCTAATTCACAGGGGACTATTTTATTACTTATATGAAGACACATATACAAAGTACAGAACACATAATTAGGACACTGTTAGCAATTTTACTTGGTCTCATTTTGCAGGTATACTCCTAATCAAAAATGTCAAATCACCTATACAAAAATCTATCCTTTGCAATATCATTTTTAACAGTAAAAGACTAAACTGAACCAAATATCCATCAGTTGGGATTAAATAAATGAGCAATATACAAAAGTCATAAATAAAAATGAGGTAAGGCTGAGGACACAGCTCAGTGTGTAGAACACCCATTTAGCATGTCTGAGGTGTGAAACCCTGGGTTTGATCCCCAACACTGAGTCAAAATAATAATAATAATAATAATGAGTCTATCTCTTCATGATCCAAGATCCAATATGGAGCTATACCCCCAGACTTTATTTAAAAACCCCAACATAGGGCTGGGGTTGTGGCTCAGTGGTAGAGCACTTGCCTCACATGTGTGAGGCACTTGGTTCAACTCTCAGCACCACACATAAATAAATGAATAAAATAAAGTCCATCAACAACTAAAATTTTTTTTTAAAAAACACAACATAGCAACATCATAATTTACTCCATAATATGCCTAAAGACACAGCCTCATTGCTTTCATAAGCATAGAATGCTACAAAAAAAAAAGAGTTTTAATTTCTAAAAGGAGGGGGTTCTGATCAGTTTTCCATGATCCTAAAAATGAAAGCACTGCTCCATCATTTGCTGCTTTTGGATGGGGAGGGTTGCCAGGCTCAAACCCAGGGCCTTGTACCTAATAGACAAGAGCTCATCCGCTGAGCAGTGTTCACAGCAAACATCCATTGCTTCTGGTTCCAGGGTTTACTAAGTATTCGTCCAAACTGGGTACAAATCACTGTAACCATGGTAACATATAAATTCACTCTGGCAGCTGGCACAATGGTGCAAGCCTGTAATCCTAATGACTCAACAGGCTAAGGCAGGAGGATGGCAAATCTGAGACCAGTCTCCCTCAGCAACTTAGAAAGGCCCTCAGCAACTTAGAACAACCCTGTCTCAAACAACCAAACAAACAAACAAACAAAAAAAGGAGTTGGGGGTAGGACTGGAATGTAGCTCAGTTGTAGAGCACCTTTGGGGCTCAACCCCCCAGTACAAATAAATACTCACTCTGGAAATCTATTCCCATCTACTAAGAATAGCTTTGCAGAGTATTTGAAACATTCTTTGTCTACATAGGAAAAAGTTCTGTTCACAGATAAACATTTTGATCATCTATTAGTTTGTGATATATAGGACCACCTATGACCACCTTCAAAAATTAATTGCTCTAGCTGGGTGTGGTGGCACACACCTGCAATCCCACTGGTTCAGAAAACTGAGGCAGGAGGATTTTATGTTCAAAGCCAGCCTCAGTAACTTAGTGAGGCCCTAAGCAACTTAATGACACTCTTTCTTTAAAAAAAACTATATTTAAAAAGGACTTGGGGGGCTGGGATTATAGCACAGCAGTAGAGTGTTTGCCTAGCCTGTGTGAGGCACTGAGTTCAATTCTCAGCACCACATAAAAAATGAAATAAAAGTCTATTAACAACTAAAATGAATTAAAAAAAAAAGAACTGGGAATGTTGCTTAGTGGTTAGCACCACTGGGTTCAATCCCCAGAACCAAAATAATTAACTAGGTAAAATATGAGCAAAAATTTTAATTACAGACTTTGAAGATGTGTGGAAATGCTTTCTCAATGTTGAATAACTTATCAGAATCATAATGTATTTCCAAAACAGTATAACTCAATTTCATAAAGAGACTAAATCCCTAGTGCTATAGTTGTTTTTTTTTTTTTTTTGTGGGTTTTTATTGTTGTTGTTCTGTCATGTTTTTGGTGTTTGGCATTGAACCCAGACCTTACTCTACCATTGAGTTACACCTCAGCCCACTACAAAATATTTTTATTCAGTGACATTTTATAGCATCTCAATAGGGGAGTGCAGAATATAATACATTAAATGACAGGCAAAATCCCATGTGTTTGTCTCTTCTGAAATGCCTTTAAAATGACAAAAGAATTAAAAACGAACAAAAACTCCAAACCACTATAAAGAGAATCCAAGAGGGCTATCAGCGGATAAATGATTTCAGGAAAATTCTGGAAGACAGATGGAAAAGACTGAGCAGAGCAAGCCAAAGTCCATGATGAGCATTTTAATTCAACAGGAAAACACTAAAGACATTTCCACCAAGATCAGGAACAACACATAAAAAATTAGGATACAAAGCCTAAAATTCGTGCAAAGGGAGCTGTTGCTAGGGAAGCAGGAACCGACCTACCTAGCAGAGCGCTTCAGAATTTCCAGCTTAAGAGAGTAGAGCCTTGAAAATCTCACAAGTGCCATCAAAGTCTGCCCACCTAAATGGAGGCCTTGTTAGACTTCCTGCTTCTTTGGTTTAGAGTGAGAGAGACTATGAATCATCTAATACTTGAGGACAGACTACTGAGCAAAATATTAAAAATAAATTTTAAACTGAACAGAGGTGATCTGTGGGACAAAGCAGAATTGTGACAATACTAGAAATATTAAAAATATTGGTAAGGGTACTGCAATCATAAAACAAAAGCAGGATGCAGAGAAAAAGAACATTCAGTCAGGCCCAGTGTGGCACATGCCAATAATCCCAGCTATTTGGGAAGCTGATGCACAATGTCAAGTTTGAGACTTAGGGAGAACCTGTCCCAAAGTAAAAAAATAAAAAGGGCCAGGTATGTAGGTCAGTGGTGGTAAAGCACACCTGTGTTCAATCCCCAGTCCCCTCCCCCCCAAAAGGATAAAAGTTATAGTGTTAGGGCTGGGGTTGTGCCTCAGTGGTAGAGCACTTTTCAAGCATGTGTGAGGCACTGGGCTCGATTCTCAGCACCACATATAAATAAATTAATAAAAATGAAGGTCTATCAACATCTAAAAATATATTTTAAAAAAGTTATAATGTTTAGTGACAATGAAACTTTGACAACAGTGGGGTAATTCCTTCAAAATTTTGAGGAAAAATAGTTTTCAACCCAAAATTCAATACCAAGCCAAATACTATATTAGTATACAGTATTAAATTAGCTATGAATTTCACTCCAAAGTAATTTAAGAAGTACTATGAAATATGTGAAAGAACAATTGGGTCTGATGCAGTTTGAGACCTCTGCTATAAGTTATTATATATTGAAAAATAAAGGTGAAAGCAGCAGGAATCAAAACCAAAACAACCCAGAACTCATTTTCACAAATTTTCTCATTATAAAAGTTATGTTGAATTTTGTTGAAATACAAATAAAACCAAATACTTAACATAGGAAAGTTTCTCTCTATAGAAGTATTTCAACTACTTCATAAAGAAGGAAAAGTGTAATTATAGAATATCACCACTTGGTAACAACTATGAATCAGTGGATCTCTAGGCAACAAATAAACTGCCAGTAACATTCTGAAAACAGACAACCAAACATTATATATCTCCTGATATAAAATACCAACGTACAAAGTTGTTTTTATCTCTAGTGTGTCCCCTTCTCCCTTCAACTATGCCAGCATGGAGAGAGGAACATGGTAAAAGACACCATGACAACACAATCAGTGAGTTCCACAGGGAAACCAGTTTCTTCCACAAAAAATGCTAGGAGAAAACAGAGCAGGAAAGGGGAAGCCTTCACCTTCCTCTGTGGCCACTCAATTGACTGGCACCATGTCCACACTACATATTACCATGATGCCTTTCATGATCAAGAGCTATTATATACCTGAATCTGTTCTGGGACTTCTGTTTCACTGGTCTGTTTCTCAATCCACTTATTAAGGCTTACTGAGGCTTGGAGAGACCCTGTCTCAAAAAATAAGAAGGGCTAGGGGAGTAGCTTGGTGGTAAAGGTTAGGGTAGGGTTAGGTTTTTATAATAATTAATGTAGGGTGGTATAGTTATAACTCTGAATTATTATAACTCTACACTGTCCTACCTTAATTATTATAACTCTGCAAGAGTTTTAACAGCTAATGAAAGCAATCTAGGTTCTCTTTTTTGTTTCAAGAATGCCAGAAATAGGGCTTGGAATTTGGCTCAGTGGACTAGTGCCCCTGAGTTAAATCCCTGATATCAAAAAGAAAAAAAAAAAAAAAAAGATTTCTTTATATTCCTAAAACTCATTAAGGACTTCAAAGAACTTTTACTTATGTGGGTTATGTCTATCAACAGTTACCATTTTAGAAACTAAAACTGAGGAATAAAGTTAAAATTTAGTAATTCATTTAAAATAAAAATAAAGTAGCTAGGTACAGAGGTGCATGCCTGTAATCCCAGTTGTTAGATATGGAAAATAACAAACCCCAAAATATTGTGGCCTGGGAAGAAGGAGTGAGAAAGAAGGCAACACATTGATAATATCGATCCTTTCCCAATACATTCTTTCCCAGTGACAAGACAAGCCCTGGGAAGGAAATATCCATTGAGCCTAGAATGACAGACTCTGGGAGGCAGCCAAAGCATTCATCCTTCCCCAAATAAATCTTTTCCAGATACTATCCGTGGACCCCAGACCCTCCATCTTCTCCAAGTCAAAATATTGCCCAGTAAAAAAAAAATTTTAAATTCCTAAGTGCCCAAACTGACATGCTCAGTCATAAAGTCATCTATCAATGTAACCTATATAAGCACAGACTCCCCTTTTGTCCAGTGGCTCCTTTTCCACCACGAAACTGGGTCCATCAGATGTGTGATTTCATTGCTGAATAAAGGCTATGTTGGTCCTTGAAGCCTGCACCTGGCTCAGTCACGTTGTGTTAACACCAGTTACCCAGGAGGCTGAGGTAGGAAGATCACAAAATTGATGCCAGCCTCAGCTACTTAGTGAGACCCTATATCAAAAAATTAATGGGACTGGGGATATAGTTCATTGGTAAAGTGCTCCTACATTCAATTTCCAATACCCTAAAATAAACAAATGAATAAATAAATAAAGTCTATATCAAATTAGAAGACATTTATGAATAATTAATATATTTTTGAAACAAAAATTTTAATGAAGAGTGAGTGGTAGTATTTCATATTTTTTGCAAATCTGTTCAATCAAATTCTATCTTCTTTTTTTGTGGTACCAGGGATTGAACCAGGGGTATTTCACCACTGAGCCACGTCCCCAGTCCTTTTTATATTTTATTTAGAGACAGGGTCTCACTGAGTTGCTGAGGCTAGCTTTGAACTTTTGATTTTCGTGCCTCAGCTTCCCAAGTTGATGGGATTACATGCATATGCTATCACGCCCAGCTTCCAATTTCTATCTTGATGGACAACTAGATTTCCCTCACTTTTATTGAGTATATAAGACAAAAATTACATATTAATGATGTACGATGTAGCCTTTTGATATACATATACACTGTTAAAAGACTAACAATTAGATTTTCATGTAAAAAGTTCTTCAGGTTCAAAAAGTCTACGAAATACCCACATCTAAACAACCATGGTTTATCTTTCAGCAGTTATTTCAAAAATGGTGTTCCATGAAGAAGGCAGGTACTTTAGCTCATAATTCAAACAAGTCTATGACGTTGTTTCAAGACAACCATCACACTTCCAGAAGCAGTAGAAGTGAATTTAGGGTGATTTCCCATTTCATTACACAGAATGTTAAAAAAATAAATGATCTCGCAAAATGTGGTGGTGATGGTCAAATGACAGTTGATACACTGAATGCTGCTGCACTGAATGCCGTAGAGTAACTAAGGGGTAATTAAAATTAATAAATTGTATTGCCTTGCTAAGACCATTCTTAACTGGAAATTGCTTTAAAAAAAAGAAAAGAAAAGAAAGAAAACAACTGTGAATGTGTGGAATTGCAGAATACGTGGTCACTAGCAGAGACTGGTGCTGTAGCCTGATCTGTGCTGTGGCACCTGCAGTTTTACCCACCATTGTTCTGCATCAAAAGGGCAAAATTCACATGTGGGAAGAGCCAAGAAACATCTTCCTGTCATTATGAAAAGAGTCTTGTTTTCTCAAACTTCCTTATAGGTCTTTGGGGATAGACAGGGCTACAAACAAACCATACTTTGAAAATTCCTCATCTTCATTGTTCTTGGTCTTTCCATTTCCATAAAATTTTAATATGATGTAAAAATTCTTTAAAAAGCATCAATTTTTACACACACACACTCAAAATGCTGCTGAGATTTTATTTGGAATTATATTCATATCAAGCTGGGGAAAACGGATATGCCATGGTATATCCTGCCTTTACTAAAGTTGTTCTTTAATTCCTTCAGCAATGCTGTGGACTTTCTATGTAGAGGTTTGATACATTTTCTTTAAACTCATCTCCAGGAATTTGATGGTTTTTGATAATACTGTAATTTAATTTTAATTCAGTTTCCTGATCAACCCCTCTTCACATTTATACATAAAATGGATATAGAAATTGAAACAATAAGAATTGAAGAAAACACTGGAGAATATATTTACACTCTTAAGAAATCTGTCTACTCCAAGACAGTGCCATTTGGATTCGTTCTTGACTAAGTGCTCCTTTTGAGTAACAAACTATTCTTATTCAAGTTTCATTCTGGTCCTTCAACTACATCAAAGTTATCATGCATGTTTACAAAATTCTAAGGAATGGAATTTTCCCAGATTTCATTTAACTTTTCTCTCCTGCTGTCACATCATTCATTCTGCAAGTATCTATCTCCCCTACTAACCAGAGTTGAGGCTGTAGCTCAGTGGTAGAATGCCTGCCTAGTGCACATGAGGCCCTGGTTTAATCCCCAGCACCAAGCAATAAGAAAAAAGAGAGAGAGAGAGAGAGAGAGAGAGAGAGAGAGAGAGAGAGAGAGAGAGAGAGAGATATTAATGAACCTAGAAGAAGCAAAGATAAAAACAGCATGATGAAGATAAGTACTATTTAACAAGAGATGGGTACACACAGTGGTGTGGCCTCTCAGCCACTTCAATTAAATTGCAGCAACACCAAAGTACCCAGCAGTAAGCATACTTAGGATTCAAAAAGAAAAATGCATTAATGACATGCAAAAATTTTAGTAGTTCTTCTTTTATGTTTATTTTTTGGTACTTGGGATTGAACCTAGGAGCCCATTACAACTGAACTTTATCCCCAGCCCTTTCTATTTTTCATTTTGAAATAAGGACTTGCTAAGTTGCTGAGTGAGTTGCTTTAGTGAAATCTCACTAAATTGGTAAGGCTAGCTTAGAACTTCTGATCCCCTCCTGCTTTAGCCTCCAGAGTAGTTGGTATTACAGGCATTCACCACAGCACCCAGCTAGTAGTACTTCTTGATAGAGGAAAATGGCTGTGTATGGGGATATCTTTTTTTGCATTTTCCACATTTCAACAATTACATTGCTTCTATAAGAAAATATGAGTTTATTTTTTAAATTTAATATGCTAAGGGAATAGTATAATGGACATATTCATAACATACTATAGTGGGAACATAAAGTGACAAAATAATTCTTGAAGGAAATTTAGGATTTCATAACAAAATGTTTGAAATTTATACTCCTGAATTAGAAAAGTGTATGCTATCAAATGGTAATGGTAGTTAATGTCACTACTAATACTGAATAAGGCAGCATTAAGAGGTCTTTTTAGATGGATGAGGTGGCACAGACTTTGCCACTGTAACACTAGCCACTCAGGAGGCTGAGGCAGGACAATCAAATTTGAGGTCAGCCTGGGCAACTTAACCCTGTCTCAAAACAAAACAAAAAAGGTTGGGGATATAGCTTAGTGACAGACCCATCGTGGGCTGAATTTCCTCTGGGGGATGTGAGGGGACAGGGGAGACTTACCAGTAAATTTCTTTTCAGTAAATTCTCTTCCTCAGAATCAGTCATGTTGTCAGTCAAAGAAGGGGACAGAAATGAATGTAAAATGACATTTTCCAGCTGCACGGATTTTAAAATAATATGTTTCTAATTATATATCTGTGCTTTTGTTTCAGGAAAACTGGAACTCTAGAAAAGTATAAAGATGAAAGTTGCTTGTACCTTCTGATATTAAAACAATCCCACAGTGAACATCCTCAGATACAGATACAGTGTGGATCTGAATGTCCCCTCCCTCCAAAGGCTTCTGTGTTAAATGCTTAGTCTCCAGCTTGGCGCCAATGAAAGGTGATGGAACTGCTGAGGTGAGACCTAGAGGAGGTTTTAGGTCATTGGGGGCATGCCCACAAAGGGGACCAAGGGACCCTGTCTCACACTCTCTTCATGTCCCAGCCATGAGGTGAACAGGCTTTGCTCTACCCCATGATCCCTGCCAAGATACAAGCCCCAAAGCAATAGGACCAAATGATGAGACACTGACACTTTTGAAACCCTGAGCCAAAATAAACCTTGTCTCTTTAGAAGCTGATAATCTCAGGTATTTATCTCACTAAGGGAAAGCTAACAAAGAAAACTAGCATCAAGAAATAGGGCTACTGCTATGAGCATTTTTGACGGTGTGTGTTATGGTTAAGACATTAGGTGACCCCTGAAAATTCATGTGTAAGACAATTCAAGAAGGTTTAGAGGTGAAATGAGAACATTAATTCAATCAGTGAATTAGTCCCCTGATGAGATTAAGTGAGAGGGAACTGAAGGTAGGTAGGTTACAGCTGGAGGAGGGATGCCACTTGGGGGTGTGCCTTTGGGGTTTATATTTTGTCCCTGGTGAGCTGAGCTTAGTCTCTTTCTCATGATTTTCATATCCTGAGCTGCTTTTTTCTGCCACATTCTTCGACTTTGATGTTCTGCCTCATCTTGGGCAAGAGTAATAGAGTCAGCTGGCTATGAACTGAGACGTATGAAACTGTGAGCACCAAATAAATTTTCTCTTCTAAAATTTTTCTTGTCGTTTCTTTTGAGCACTGTGGTGAAAAGCTGACCATAACAGTGTAGTTCAGAAGACTTTGGAATTGGTTCACAGGAGGACTTTGGAGTAGAGAAACCCTGAAACACGAGACTTAATGGATGACCAGAAGATTGATAAGAATCCAGATAGTAAAGGCCAGACTGTGAAGTTTCAGAATGAAAGAAGAACTCTACTAGGAACTGGACTAGAAGCTGCTAGTATTACCCTACAGTAAACAATATGGCTACAATTTTCCCATGCCATGTTGTGGGAGACTGAGTTTAAAAGTATTGAACTAGTTTAGCTGAGAAAATTTTAAGGCAGCAAAGTGCTCAGCTGCTCAGCTCACAGCGTGTTTGTTATTGTCTGCTTTTAGCCAAATTTACTGTGAGATCTGAAGCAAAGAAGAGTGGTACTGAAAGATTTAAAAAACTAGAGAGAAAAGGAACATACCCAAAGGAGCAGGCAAGGAAGGTGTAGTTGCCAAAGAGTTCAGAAATGTTAAAAAGAAGCCAAGGGGAATGGGGCTGTACCTCAACTGTACACTAGTTTGGTCAGCATGCATGAGGTCCTGAGTACAGTGCCCAGTATACATCCCCCTTCTCCTGAAAAAAGAAACCAAGGATTTTGCACCAGGATAAGAAGTAAGCCTCAAGGGCAACTTAGAAAGTAGCAAGACCTCACTGATCACAGGCTCAGGGTGGGAGAAATGCAAATTTGTTTAAAAAATGTGACAGAGTAGTCTTGTGAACAGAAAGTTCCCAGACCCCCAGCTTGCCCAAAACCACCTTAGGCCAGAAAGGCACTCAGAAGTCACTGCAGCAGTGATTCAAATGTAGCCCAAACCTGCACACCCTGTCCACATGATGCTGGTTTTGCAGGTATGCAAATATAAGATTTAATGGGGTTATGTAGGTGACCACTGAGATTTTAAAGGAAAGTCTGAGAGACCAGGCAGTGAGGGGCAGGATCAGAGTCCCTATAAGGAACCCCTGACAGGGTTATGTGACAGTAAAGTAAAAACTGCAGTGGAGCCCAGCACACACCTGTAATCCCAGTGACTCAGAAAGCTGAGGCAGGAAGATCACAAGTTCAAAGCTGATCTTAGCAACCTAGCAAGGGCCTAAGTGACATAGTGAGACTCTGTCTCAACATTTAAAGAGAAAAAAAAAAAAAAAGGTTGGTGATGTGGCTTAGTGCTAAAGCAGCTCTGAGTTCAAACCCCAGTACCAAAACAAACAAACCGAAAACAATTGCAATTGTGAAGAAGGAAATGAAAACAGGAATGTGGAACATCTACCAGGAGAAGCTGAAAGCAACATGCAAAGCCAACCCAAGAAAGTGGCCATGTGGACTGCAATCAGCAAAGCCACGGTAGTAGGGCTGCCCAAACCTTTGGGAGCCCACATCCTGCCACAATGAAAGCAATAGGATCTAATGTTTACACTACTAGGTTTCCGTCTTGCCCTGGTCTGATCCTCCTTGCTATTTTCCTGTCTCTCTCTTTTGAAATAGGTATTTTACTCTGGGCCATTTCATACTGGCTATACATAATTTCTTACTGACTTTCATGGGGGTTCACAATAGTTTGCCTTGAAATCCAGAGAAAGAAAACTTTGGACTTGGACTTTTAAGCAATGTCATAACAGTTAAGACCAAACTCTTAGATACACACACACACACACACACACACACACACACACATACACACACTCACACACAGACACTTCTACAAACTTGTATGGGAACTTCTGAACAATAAAGTCCTAAATGAAGAACTGCAGAATCAAGGACATACAATTTACAATTTGACTGATTTTTCTGATTATATTAACACTCTAAAAATACAGAAAAGCAACTATGTCCCTCCTCTCACCAATAATATTTCTTCCCCTATATAAATCCCGTTGGCTGAAAGCATTTCCATTTCTTCTTTTCTCATAGATGGCGTAAAATGTTCATCAACTGATTTTTGTGGACAAATAATATGTACACAAACCAGGTTTCCCACAGAGCAGCTTGTGTTCCAAATAGCTAAGCTTTCATTCTAATTCTAGTAAGAATTAAATGAACTTTAACAAAAAATAAGCCAGGCACAAGGTAGGAGGGCTGCAAGTTCAAGGTCAGTCTCAGCAACTTTAGTGAGATCCTGTTTCAAAATTAAAAAGAAAAAAATATTAAAGGATAGATAATGTAGTTCAGTGATGAATACCCTGGGGATCAATCTACAGTACCAAAATAATAAGAATAATAAGAACAATAATAAAAATAAAATAAATAAACAAGTGAAAAAAATCAGTAGAGAAAGGAAAATAGGGGAGAGAAAAGGAAAAGGAAAGGCAGGGGTAATGGGATTGAAATCAAACTCCATGCATGTACGATTTTGTAATGATAAACCAAACTAGTACATATAACTCTAATGCTCTAATGAAAATAAAGTAAAAAAGCTGTACACAGTGGCACATACCTGAAATCCCAGCAGCTCAGAAGGCTGAGGCAGGAGGATTGCAAGTTCAAAGCCAGCCTCAGAAACTAGGGAGGCCCCAAGCAGCTTAATAAGACCCTGTCTCAAAAAAAAAAAAAAAAAAATTTAAGGGGTATGCAGGAGGGGGTGGCTGGGATGTGGCTCAGTAGTAAAGTGCCCCTGGGTTCAATCCCTGGTACAGAGGAAAAAAAATATTTCCCAGTTTTGACTATACTACTACCGTTACCATTACAACATTTTCTTTTAGTATAATAGTAAAGTTTTCATGCTTAAATAGCTTTTAAATTTAGTTTTATTTGAACTGAGGATCTATACGGAAAAATTAATTATGTGAAGTAAAAATTCAAAAAGCTGCTGGGGCTCTCCCTCTCCAGGGGGAGGGAGTGGCCAGGAGACTTCAGTTGGGCGCGACCTGTTGAGCTGAAGGTGAGAAAAATGTAATTAAGAAATTAAAAGGTAATTTCCGCAAATGCTCACTAGGTCCGCGATCCCTTAATTGACAACGCTCGCGCGGAGCCCACGCAGCAGCGGGTGCCCGTGCGCCCCCAGCGCCCGGAGCTCGGAGCCCTCCCCGGCGGGTGCGTTCGCTGCGCCCCTCTGCCCCAGGCGGGATCTGTCCCCCTGCTTGGACTTCCCTGGCGGGCGACAAGGCTGGGCGCTGAGTCCTAACCACTTTCCTCCGCGGGCTAGGCAGCCTAGGCCGCTGAACTGTCACTCCCGATTCTCTTCTGTGCCACTTACTCGTTCTCCGTGCCCATTTCTATTACTTTCCTCTCCAGTTTCAGTGAACTTTCCCTCCTCCACCCCTTTTCCCCTGGTTTAAGTCCCCTTTTCCTTCCGTTTCCAAAATTCTACCCCTAGAAGAAACAGCCAGGGGGCGATCTTGGAACCCTGGTGGGGTGGCGGTGGCATTTTAGTTTCTGTCGCCTGCTCCAGCCTGCGGACTGCGCCCGCCACTCTTGCATCTCTGCGTGGGGTGACTAGGGAGAGCCCTAGCGCTGTCTCCAGAACCTGGCCTGGTTCTCCCAAGGAGGGACGCTGTTCCAGGAAGTGGGTGGGTGGATTAGTGGCTGGGTGGCGGGTGGGGGATCAGTTGAGTATTGAGATGGGCGGTGGCCTGGTGGGCCGGAGGGGTGGCAGATGGCTCATGGAGATGGAGCCGTCATCCTTCCACCACTGAACACCCCGAGAGGCAGCACCTCCTTGCAGCTGGGTTTTCTGCCTCTAGAGAGCCCAGCACGCAGACGGTTCTCAGCCATGGCCTGCCAGTGTGCCCAACCCTTGAATGGATGGGTGAAGAGACTGATCCTGTGTCCTCTGCTGTGTCTCCTTCTTTCTCAGAGGAGGGAATAGAGGCCATAGAGGTTGCCCAGTTGACCCCCCAAATCCAGTGGTCCCCTCCTTATCCTGAGGCAAGCTGTCAGGAATGTGGCCACCAGCACAGAAGGATTCCTTGCTCCCACACAGAGAGGTAATGAGGGAGGGTCCTTGGGGATTAGGTGAGCCTCAAGGCAATTCCTTTCTTGCTGGGGCTCAATGGGGGCTGGAGCACATTTCCACCTGCTAAGAGCCTGTTCCAAGCTGCATCCCACCTGCTGGGAATGTCCAAAGCCTGGGGTGTGGGAGGCTCACCTGAGGTGAGCCAATCTTGGGCCAGCACACCAGGGCAAAGGAGAGATGGGAGGAAGAGGGGCAGGGCAGGAGGGGGAAAGTTGGGAGAGAAGGTCTTTAATGCCCACACTACGCGTACCAGATGCATGTGAGCTGGTGAGGACTTGGCTTACATGTGTTTGTGGGCGTCTCTCATCCACTCGGTTCTATTTCCATGAACAGACCCACACATACACAATCGCCACACACTTAGACCCAGGCCACACGCCCAAGGGATTTTTCTGCTGTTAGGACATATTTAAGATACACACAGAGAAAGCATCCTCCAGTTCACCCTGAAATAATCGCTACCCTGAATTGGGGGTTTATCAGTCATTATTTTGTTCATTTAATTGTGGAGCCTCTAAAACCCGAGAACCCTAGAAATCCCATCCTCGGGGAACAGTCTGGTAGGAAGCATTTCCGTGTGCTTTTGCTAAATGTGTGTATCCGTAAACAAGTTTATTTAACATGCTTGGGTTTTATATAAAGGCATGATCCACCACAGGGTGCCTCACCCTTGACACTCTTGGCATGTGGACAGGATGATGCTGTTGGGGGCCTCTGCTCATGGTGCAAGAGGTTGATCGGCATCCCTGATCTCTCTGGGATGACCAGTGGTGTCTCCAGACCTTATCCAATGTCCCTGAGCGGAGGTGGAGGAGTCCCTGGGTCGGGAGTCACTGAACATATCCATCCTACTCTTCCTTCCGTGACTTTCCCTTGTCCAGCGAGGCCGGGTGAGCGAGCTCCATCTAGCTTGTTCATACCCCATTGCAAAGGCCGGGGCTTCCCTGTGTAGAAAAACCACTGGTAGTTTTGTCTCCCATTTGGGGACATTCAGATGGTTTCCTGGCTTTGCTTCTTTCAAGCAGAGCTACCAGGAACACCCCTACCTGCAACCAGGTGCAAGTTTCTTCAGGGATATATCCACCCACCTGCCAGGTCCTTTCTTCCTAAAACTCGACTTCCATTTTTCAAATTGGTTTGTGCCTGCCCTTGCTCAGGTCCCCAAATGGCATCCTGTGACCAGCTGAACAGCGGTCCAGCTTCTCAAAGAAGGAATACCAGGAGTCAGGCACTCTCTGTCTCCATTTTGCAGGATCTCTGGGCTCCAGGTTTTTCCTTTGAAAGGTAGTTAACCAGTGAGAACTGAGGATATCAAGTGTGTGCTGCATCATCTCCTGGAATGCACCCCAACTGCACAAAGAATCATGACCACTCTTGTTTTATCAATAGGGAACCCGAGGCACAGGGTGGTTAAGTGACTCGCCCAAGATCATGCAGCTAGTTAGTGGCAGAGATGGGGTTTGAACCCAGATTGCCTGACTTCAGGTGGTGTATTTATCTGCTCATTAATTCAATGAATTTCTCATTGAACAGACATTTTATTGAGCACCTACTATGTGCCAGGCCTTGCCAGTATTAGGATAGTCCAAATCTTGACTTGTATGCAATCTGCCACCCCAAAGCAAGGAATGGTAGAGGATCATGTGCCTTTAACTGTTAGCTTGTTCATGGGCAGCAGTGAGTGCTGTGGGAAAGGGGTAAAAAGGCAGAGGGAGAAGGTTATTTGGTTCAGGGAAGTTCTTTCTGAGGAGAAAACTGTCCGGCGAAGGTCTGCAGGAAGTGTTTCAGGCAGAGGCCCCAAGTCAAGATCCACTCAGGAATGTTCCAGGAACAGCTCAAGCCAAAGAAAGAGAGGTTGGGGAGAGGCCAGGAGGCCTCACTCAGGTCCCCTGCAAATTCATGCCTGGCCTGACTAGGGGGCCTTCACTGAGCTGACCCACCTCCCCTCTTTTCCTCTTCTTACTGACCCCCAGTGTCCACCCCAAGGAGAAAGCGCACATCTGAATCCTCCACAGGCCAGGCAGGTGGCTCCTCTAGCTCTTCCCCAGGTGTGGAGTTGCCAGCCTCACGGGACCAGGGATGAGGGAGCATGTTCCTGTGTGTTTCCTTTTGGGGTGGAGGGACTATCTCCCTGCCTCTGACATCACCCTGCACCCCAGGAGTCTGCTCCATAGAGGACAACTGCCTCTTGCTTCCCAGGGAAAACTGGAGATGGCAGGTGAACAGGAAGTTGGGGTTTCCAAAGTACCATGGAACTGTGTTTCCCTGGGCCAAGGGCACAGCCTCTCTGAGCCTCCGCTGCTTCGTCCAGCAAATGGCAGGAATGTGGAGAAATAACACGTGTCTCATCCCTGGGACACAAGAGCCTTTCAACACATATTAATTCCC
Source organism: Sciurus vulgaris (assembly GCF_902686455.1). NCBI lineage: Eukaryota > Metazoa > Chordata > Mammalia > Rodentia > Sciuridae > Sciurus > Sciurus vulgaris. The sequence goes on along the minus strand of NW_027632918.1, from coordinate 1,409,159 downwards.
AGTGTCCTTGGGGTCTAATTTTTCAACCTCTGGAAGCCAGCTTTGCACCTCTGATGAAGGCTAGCTGGAATCTGCAGAGGGCTTGTTAAAATCTGCCCGGCCTTGATTGGCTGCGTGGTGAAACTCTTCCTCACCTCTGCTTCTCCAGGGCATGTCATCCCGGAACCTTCCTGGTCTTCACAGGGTTCTGGCTGCCCCTCTGCACCTCTGAGTCACAGCTCCCTGACCCCAATCACAGTGAGTGAGAGGGAGACACATGCATGGTGGCATCATGCTCTCCTGGCTTGAGGGCTGGGGTGGGGCTCCCCAAGACCTCCTCTCTCCCCTTCCATCTCTTCATGGAGATGGAGTGAAGATTTTCACACTTGTCTGAGCTGACTCCAAGTGTGTGATCACTCTCCCTGGTTGTCAGTGCACTAGGAGAGATGCAAGACTGCCTGCCTCCTAATTACTCCCTCTCTGCACTTGCTTCCCTCCCAGATCCTCCCTGGTGGCTGCCACCATCTTCATCATCTCTGACTGCCAGTCTGCCTGGCTCCATCTGCAGAGGTGGAAGCCCAGAGAGGTGTGCCCAGGTGTGCCCACATGGTCCCACTCACAGGGAACATGCAGCCTGGAGTACAGACCCCCACACACACCTGCCTAAGGGCCAGTTCACCAAAGAGGGTTTGTTCAGGATCCAGGTGTGTTCCAGAACACAGGAGCAATACAAACCACTGCATCATCAGGGTAAAGGAAAATGGCATGGGTGTCCCATAAATGCTGGCAAAGCATGGGAGCCTGTGTCCTAGGCCAGGTTCCACCAAACAGAAACTCTGTAGGAGGTGCAAGACCCTGGGGGTGGGGGCTGAACAGAGACAGGAGAGAACAGGAATCAGGCAAGGTCACACCATGCTGGATGGATGGATGCTTGCTGCCTCTTGGGAAAGCACAGTAGGTTGTTTGGCCAGTGCGGCTGCTCAGCCCTGCAGTGTACTTCCATATGACTGTGCCTCTGAGCAGTACATGGGGTTGGGGGAGGGGAGAGAATGTTTATCAGCCCAATTTCCTCCTTATCTTCTGGGTCAACTCCCCTGCCTTTCTGGATGGCCTCATGCAACCCCCTTGGTGGCTGCTCAGAATGTCATTCCCTGTGGTGCAGTGTTTCTCTGAAACCCAAAAGTGACAGGAGAAGCCAGGAGTCAAAAAGTGACAGGAGACTCTGAGTTTGTTGCTGACTGGTCCTAGACAGCAGATTCACAGAAGCCCATGTGGATCCAGTTGACTGAAATTGGTGGCTGAAGCTGAGCAAACTTATGGTTTTGGGGGAGCAGGTGGAGATGGAGAGAATCTGATGAGGCTCACAAGTATGTCCCATAGAGTTGACTTCGATATCTCTTCTTAATAAAAATCCAATAAGTTACATACTTACTAGTGAAATACTTAAAATATTCCCATTTAAATTCAGGACTGAGATGACATCAGGCATTAGCCAATGTAATAAGATAAGAGAAAGAAAAATCAGGTGAAACATTTGGAAAGCTTAAGGCATGGGGGCCACTGGTCCTTGAAAGAAGTCAAGATCTTGGGTTCTGGAGGCAGAGGGCCATGGTTCAAATCCTGGTGCCTGCATTCATCATTTCCTATGTTTCCTGGGACCCCATCTCACCCCATCATCTCATCCCTTTAGACTTGGCACCTCCTCTATAGAGTACAGATAGTAACGGCCTGCCTTGTGGGGTTGCTCTGGAGCTAAAATGAGATGCTCAACAGAGAAGAACTTGCTGTAGCAATTGGCTTCTACTAAGCCTTCATCTAGTGCTAACGTTCACTTCACTCTCTCATTCTACAGCTGGGGAACAGGGACCCAGGGAGAAGCAGGATGTGCCAGGGGTCACACCAAGCTGTGACTAGATCAGGTCTCCTTGCTGCAAATTCAACTTTAGTTTGAGATTTCCCAGGCCCTAGCCAACTCTGACAGCCTGAGAGCCCTTGGGAGTTTCCAGAAAGGGAGCCATGTGATCTGAACATGGATAAATGCCCTCGATGGTGTCACTTTGAACATACTTCTTAATGGCAGATGTGGGTCCCCGCTTGAGACAAGAAGCCCTGAGAAATGGCAGGTGGAAATTCCGTGCGCCTGCCAGGGCTGGGAAGGGGAGGAGAAGAAGGCATCTGGGCTGTTAACCCAGCCGAGGGTGAGCTGGTTCTCTGACTTCCCTCCCCATCATGCACCCTGATGGATGGCTGCTGGAGGAGCCTGCCTGCTGTCGGGCCAGTGGAGACGCACCAAGCCAGCCCTGGAGACCTACTGTGTGTGGTGCCTCTGGCTGGGAGTTGGTTCACTTGAGACCATCCAGGACATCTGCTGCCTGCAGAAGGAGGCTGGCGGGTTCCCCAGGTATACACGAGCCATGGCCACATGTACCTTGAGGACCTGGGTGCACCATGAGTTGGGGAGATGGTGTGCTAGGTGGGGGGCTGGATCTCATGAGGGAGGCAGTGGGCATCTCTGCTGAATGGGGAGAGAAAGAGGAAGAGACATCAAGACAGAGCACCATGGAGGTAGAAGAAATGTAGGAGAGAAAGAGAAGGAGAGGGGTCTGCAGAGGTGGATGGCGACCAACCTGCCTGGTGGGGAGCACCAGGCACGTGGTGGGAACCCGGGAGGAAGGGAAAGAGGAGAGCAGACAGGTTGGCCCCTCAGCAGTAAGATGGCTCAGGAGAGGGTGGGAGCAGAGAGGAGTCAGTGATGGGCCAGAAGCAGCAACCCAGCCCACAGGACCCTCCCTGCTTCCTAGTGACCTGGAGTCCCCCGGGTCTGCCAGTCTGGACACACAGACAGGCCGTTCCCAGGCTTCCTGGTCTCCCTGCTGCCTCCTGAATGGAGCCACCTTCTCCTCTGCCTCTGGGCCTCTCAGAGCCGCGACCCTGCCAACACAGCCCACTGCCCAGGACCCTGGACCCTCGTTCCCCTGGGCCAGGACCATGGCAGACAGTGTCCAGGCCAGCGTGTTGTAAAGCTCACGGGTCACCCATAAGGTAAGTTTCTGTTCAGAAGCATCCAGGGGCCTGTCTGGCGACCCTGAACTTCCGCCCACCACGGATGCAGTATCTTCCAAATACATGGGTGTGTGTTTTGTTTTGGGGGGGGGGGGTGGGGTTTTTGTTTTGTTTTGTTTTGTTGGTATCAAGGATTGGACTCAGGGGCACTTGACCACAGAGCCACATCCCCAGCCCTATTTTGTATTTTATTTAGAGGCAGGGCCTCACTAAGTTGCTGAGGCTGGCTTTGAACATGCCATCCTCCTGCCTCAGCCTCCCAAGTCTCTGGGATTACTGCGCCAGGCCAAATCAAGGGGTTTATGTAGAAGGAGGCTGATTTCAAGGGTCCTGTTGGGTGGGTGGAAGTCACAGGCACAGGACAGACCATAGCAAAAGAGCCAGGGCCTCCTTTGAAGCTAAGCTCTGGCCCACCTCCCCAGGGTGGCCTCCTGGGATGCCCCCACCCAGGATGGGACATGGTGTACAGCCTCAGAAAGCAGATGACCCAGGCAGGTCCCCAGCATCCCTCTGTCTCCCCCTCCCCTCCGTTTCCCTCATCCCAGACCTTGCCCCAATCACACTCCATCTGTGCGTACCCACCATGTAGGTCCCATCCACCGTGGGCAGGCAGCCACTGGGCAGATGGGGTTCACGCTTTGGCTTAGGCCCAGCCAGAGTGCAGGAAATGTCTGCCCCATCCCAGCATCCATCCTCTTCCTTTCTCAGCAAGCAGAGGGCAGAGGGATCAGGCTCCTCATTTCACCCTCCTCCTGCAGATGGGCCACAGGGAGGCCCAGAGAGGGTAGATTCTCACTCCGCAACACACAGCAGGTGACCTGGAAAGATGGAGACCCAGCGCTCCCTGGCCACAGCTCACCTGGCATCTCCCTTCTGCCATCGTCCCCAGGACCCTGCCTCACCCCTCTTCCTGATTCCTCCTCCTCCCTCTCCCTCTGCCTCCTGCTGGGCTTCTCCATCTCTTGTCCTCCTCTCTCCTGCCTCCCTCCACCAATCCCGCTGCCTCTCCCCTTGCCGTCTCCTTCCTCTCCAGCCACCTCTGCAAATCAGCTCCCGCCCATGGGTGTGCCAGGTGCTCACACGCACTCGCTCATTCAACTCCCTCCTCATCCAGTGAGGAGCTGCCTGTGTGGCCTGTCCAGCCCGGACAGGGATAGGCACTGTCTGGGAGATGGAAGGGGACAGGGACCAGACTCAACTCTCTGAGCGGCTTTCTGCAAGCTTTGGTTGTCAGTCCCTACCTGGTGGGTTGTGCAGGTGATTTTTCATTGAGAAGACACTGAGCCCAGTGCCTGGACCAGGGGAAATCACAAGCTTCGTAAGTGACTGCCTCAGCCTGCTGCCAGGCTGGCAAGATAGCCTCACAACCCCAGCAAACTCGGGAGCAGTGTTGCCCTCTTCTTCTCCCAGAAACCCCCTCACCATGCTTTCAGGATCACCTACACTCACTTGTTTTATTCTACTCTGGCTGCTTGGCTCACCTCAAGCACTGGAATGTATTTTCAAGAACTGTTTGTTGACCGACTATCAGACCATTCCCCTCCTGTCACTCTGATCATTTCCTGGATGCTATCTTCCTCCAACACTCTAGCCCAAAGAAATAAAATGCAAGTCACAAATAGAACTGTAAATTTCAGGTACCCTCATCTTGAGAAAGCAAAAAGAAACAGATGAAATGAAGAATCATTTAATCACCTATTTTGTGTAACCTGATCTCTCCAAATTATTATTTCAACCTCCAACAACTATTAAAAGTTGCTAGTTAAACATGTTGCATTCTCTTTTTTATATTAAGTCCTGGGAACTCTGTGTGTGTTTTTCACTCAAAGCACATCAGCTCACACTGGCCACACTTTGAGGGTTCAGCGGCCACCTGGGATGCGTGGTCACCCCTAGGACCAGCAGCCATCCCACACGGGAGCATGTGGCTCCAGATCTGGGCTGGTCCTGGGCCACAGCATCCCTGGTGGGGGTTTTCAGATGCATCAGGAGCCCGAGAATCCTTGGCCAGGGGTCCTCCTGCTGCCACAATTTGCTCAGCACAAATTCCTCCCTCCTGGCCTCCCCGACCCCTGCAGAGTCTGCCTTGTAGCCCAATTCCCAGGTGACTCCTGGGCCCGCTGCTGGAGGCTCCCACAGGGAGAAGGTTCCTATCTTCCATTTTCTCTCACTCCCTTCACTGAAGGAGAAAGTCTGAGTTCAGAACTAATTGTTCTTTAACACCTCTCCAATGGTGGCTGATCACCTGTGTCACACACACACACACACACACACTCACATATTTTTAGGTCTCATTTTCCTAATTCATACGTGGGACCAGAGTCACAGCCGCTCACGGTGTTGCAGAGATTAAATGAGATAATGCCATAAAGTGCTTCTGCAGGGGCTGAGCCCCAGAAAAACCCTGGAGCCCCACCCGGGGCATCTAGCCTTGAGCATGAGTGTAAGGAGCTCCCGCACAATTCCTGGCTCAGCCGCAAGGAACACCGACTGATGCGACTGATGCATGAGGGTCAGGTCGGCACACCCCGTGGAGGACCTTGCAGTTGTAAAATGCGCACTGTGGTAGGGATTTTCAGAGAGGGTGGGCATGTTGTGTTACCTGTCGATTGGCTTCCTTCCTATTTTTACAGTCCTGGGGATCAAATCCACAGCCTGGCACCGCTAGGCCAGTGCTTGACACTGAACTGCATCCCGGCTCCTGTTTCATCAGTTTTGAAATTAAAAAGAAATACTTGATTGACTTTTTTATTAAAAGAAAAAAAGCTCTCCATGTAAATTTGGCATCCCAGCTGCCTGCTCCGTGTGCTCCAGCCCAGCGCCTCAGAGGGAATCGCTCATCGCAACTGAGCGTTTCCTTCTGCAGCGTCTCTGTGCACATTCCAATACGTGTGTGTGTGTGTGTGTGTGTGTGTGTGTCCACAAAAGCTGTCGAGTTATAGACACTGATGGACAGCTTTTCCCACCCCATCAGATATGTGCCTGGTGGCTAAACCAGAAAAGCAAGTTAGGAGGGTGCGTGTGGGTTGTGACCCTCATTCTGTGAGCATATGCAGAGAAGGACCCAGGACTCCATCCAAAAATTAGCCACCCTGTTGGCCGGTGGGCATGGGGGAGGCTGAAGACAAGTCCACCACGGTTCTATGGGGCGTGCAGGGGCCACCACTCTGAGCCTCAGACTCCTCGTCCCTACATCAGGATGGGACCAGAGGCTCCCCACCAGGGGCCCTTCGGCCGTCTCTGGAGGCACTTTGATTGTCTCATGTGGGTGCTGCTGGCGTCTGGTGAGGTGTCACCTGCACAAGACAGCACAGTATTATTTGGTCCCAAATGTCAGTGCACCCAAAGTGGGGAGCTGGGTCCTCCCATGAGGTTCCAGGATGTGAGGACAGGGGAGTGCCATTGCCAATGCCATCGCCGCTATTTGAGTCAGTCACTGTGTTATTATCATCATTGTCACCATGGACCACTGTGAAGATGCCATCAGCCACCTGTGTAAAGGCACAGGGAAGCCCCGGGGCTGATTTGCCATCCAGGTGAGCACAAGGTTGTCACAGCAGGTGTTGTGGGGATGCAGCCACGGGAGACCCTCTGGCAGGCCCGCCCCAGGCCAGAAGCAGCAGGGCAGAGGGTGGCCAGCAGGCCAACAGGATGTCATGGGCTTGGTGCCAAGCCCCTGCTGGTGGCTGACCAGTTGGCCAAGCCTCGTGTGGGAGCCCAACTGCCCAGCCCTGCTGGCCTTGCTCCGGCCTGGCTGCTCCAGGGGAGCAGAATCAGTGCTAGGTGTCCCTTGCACTCTGAGCTCATTAGCTGGCCGGCTCATTCTCTGGGTGAACCTGAGTTCTGCTGGTGGCACCATGCGCCACTCCTGGGCCTGGGATTGTGGCTGGCTGGGCTTCTCGGGCCCACTGAGGGCCACTCCTCCCCATCTGCCTTCCTGATTGGAGGCTGTCCTTTGTCTTCTCCCCTCCCAGCCTCCAGCCTTCCCTCTTGACTCCTGTTCCATCCATACCTTCTCATCCTTTCTCCCGTCTATCCTGGCGGAGGGCCCCAGGCTCCCTGGCTCCTCTCCATGCCTCTAACAGACCCTGGGCACTGAGCCTCCCTTGTCCTCCTAAGAGGAGATGAAACACAGAGGCTGGATGGACATAGGACCTGAAAAAGTCACCATCACTGTGCAGATATGAAAACCGAGGCCCCGAGCAGGAGAGACACACCTGAAGGTCAAGAGCAAGTCTACAACAGTCCAGGTATTCATCCGCTAAACAGTCAGGGGCTTCAGACTGTGTGGACCTCAGGACATGTCTGCAGCCACTGGGCCCAAACCTACCCACAGGGAAGGACAAGTCTTGCTTCCCTGCCTCCCAGGGTTCCCAGGCCTGTCCCTGCCTGTGGAGCCTTTGTCCAGACCAGGCTGACACATGTCCCTGGCCAAGGTTGGATGGTCAGCATCTTTGAGTGGCAGCCTGAGGCCCTCCACTGGGATGCCCAGCTCTACAACTGGCGGGTGAGGAAAAGATGTGTAAGGATGGGCAGTGCCAGGCACCAGGGACACCTTACAGACAGGCTGTGCCCTGGGGTGGCCCTCGGTTGGATCTGCTGACCCCTGGCTCCCTGGGGTTCTGGAGCAGCGGCCCAGAGGTCTGCTCCTTCTTAATTACAAGGATTGTCTTTAGAATATAAAGGGAATCCATCCCCTTCACATTCCCCAGTGAGGGATGCCTGAGGGCAAACATCACCCAGAAGGTCACTCCTGAGGACAGTGGAGAGACTGGCAGAGGATTGGCAAGCTTGGCCATGGTGGCCGGCCTGAGCCTCCCCGGCCCAAGTCTGCATGTGTGTCCTGGCCCTGGGTCCCTGTCCAGGCTTCACCTGCAGAGTAAGTCTCCTGCTCCAGCCTGGGCCCAGGGGACAGGTGGCCTTGGGCTAGGAGTCCAGGGGCTGAGCTGCTTGGAATCTGTGCCTCACCCTGGGGCCCGGGGCTTCCTCAAGGGTGGGGACCAGGTTCATGGGGAAGCACGTTGGGCAGGCCAGCACATGCCCATGCATAAACACGCACAAACACACACGAACATGCACCATCCCTGGGTCACTCATCTGCTCCCAGGAGCCGTGGGAACCCCTACCACTGGCTCGGCCTAGCACCTTGTCCAGCAAAAGCTACCAGGTGCAGGGGTTATGGGGACCAGTCCCACCTGAAGCCCCTTGGTAGCAAAGGACCCCATCTCTGAGCCTCTTCCTTCTCTGCAGGACAGCTCCCACCTCACGGGGCTGAAACCAAAATGCAATGACATCGACCCCTCAGCATGGCCTGGCACACAGCACACCATCAATACCCCACTGCTGGTGGCAGGTCACCTCCAGGTCCTTCGAGGGAAATGTTCCAGGTGGCAGGATGGGCAGAGACACCCCATGGCGCCCATTCTGCAGATGGAGACTGAGGAGAGGCACTGGCCTCGTGGAGTGGAATGCAGGTGTGGTCAGAGCTCCACAGGCTGCCTAGAGACACTCTCCCCTGAGGCACGGTCTCCAGCGCCAGAACTTTTACCTCCCGAGTCTTGATCTCCCTCATCTGTGCCCAAGACAGCAACCTACCTCCCAGGGTGGTGAGTGTGAGGACTAAGTGACATAACGAGTCACCAGTGTTTGAGAACTGGGTCCTACGCTGAGTGCTTCACATGGAGTGTCACAGCAAATCCTTTTCCATGACCCTATGAGTGAGGGGCTCTTATTTGCTTCACTCGACAGATGAGAAATGGAAACCAGAGAGGTTAAGATATTTGCTGGGCCACACAGCAAGGACATGACCATGCCAGGACTCCAGCCTTGGTCTGACGTGTTCCAAAGCATCGATGTCAACCATTCGCATGCATGCGGTACCCTGGAGACATGGAGAAGTCACCCGTCCATTCACCAACTTAAGCCATGTTTATTGGGCACCTACGATGTCCTGGGTGCTCTTCCTATGACTACGAATACTGTTGGTGAATAAGGCAAAGTTCATGGCTTTCTGGAGTGGACAGTCCACGGAGCAGAGGCAGACAGAAAATGAACAGATGCATCAATAAATAAAATGTCAATTTATGACAAATGCAGAGGTGATTGAAAATACCCAGGGGAATGGGAGTGGACAGGAAGGGCCTCTCTGAAGGGATGACTGCTCTGTGCCAGAGGAACATGCCTCAGCAGAGGAAAGAGCACACGCAAAGGTCCTGGGGCAGGAAAGAGATTGGCATGGCAGAGCGACAGGCAGTGAGGGAGTGGGTACAGGAGTGGAGGGCACAGAATGGAGAAGGAGAGGTGGGCAGAGGCCAGGCTGTGAGCAGCTGGTGGGCTGAATCCAGAGTCACTGAGGGATCATGACACTGGTGTCCTAATGATAAATAGCAGCCTCTGTCTGGGTTTAGCAGAACTCAGAGCCACGTGCGAGAGACAAATGGAGAGTGACAGCGTGATGGGACTGACGTTCCGGGAAAGACAGGTGCTGAGTTCCTGTGGTCAGGTATTGCCCAAGAACTGGATCGGTCAGCACTGTTCCTTGGACCAGGGAGCATGGCCCAGCCTGGGGGCCACCCAGCCCCCTCCATACATGGCAATGTCTGCCCACTCCCTGGATCTGCTCTTCTGATAAAAAGTTGAGTCTATCCGACCTCTCTGGCTCTTTGAGATGCTCCTTGGACAACAGAATGGAGGGTGTGGTGCTTGACCAGGTCCTTGGAGCTTCTGCACTCCCTCTGTCCCATGGGGACCCTGCTGTCACCATGGAACAAAGTCAAAGCTGGGCTGTGAAAGGGTGAGAAACAACAGAGACCAACACTGCCCCACTGCCCCATCCAGGCCCCAGAGATGTGAGGGGAAAAGGGCCAGATCAGCAGAACTGAACCACCCCTGTCCAGAGAGACAGGGACCCCACCAAGGCCAGAGGAAAGTGTCCAGTTACCCCATTAATGAGAGCAGCAAGCCAGGTGTGGTTGCTGTCTTCACAGAGGCTTGGGAGGCTGAGGCAGGAGGATAATGAGTTGAAAACCAATGTCAGCAAAAGTGAGGCCATAAGCAACAGTGAGACCCTTTCTGACGCCGTCCAACGGAGTCAATTTGGCACGGGGCACAAAAGAGTAGGGAGGCTCCTGAATTCGGAACAGTTTATTGATGAATCAGGAAACCTGGGAACTGGAACCTCGAACCTGGAACCTGGAACCTCCAACCTGGAACCTGCCTGGGGGCCACCCAGCCCCCTCCATACCATGGCAATGTCTGCCCACTCCCTGGATCCGCTCTTCTGATAAAAACTGGAGTCTATCTGACCTCTCTGGCTCTTTGAGATGCTCCTTGGACAACAGAATGGAGGGTGTGGAGTCTATACTGGAGCCTATTGTAACATATTCATTCACGCACATAGCAACCTTGAACCCCGGTGCTTGAGGAGAGCTGGCTTATATCCCCTCCAGGAGGTGAAGGGTAGGGCTGATGCCAATTATGCAAAGATTAGATGAGGAGCTAGCTGCCCAATCATGGTAAAGGTCAAAACAAGCAGGCACGATCAGGAGTACTCGGGAACACCTGTGCACGCGTTGTGTGTGTGGACTTCATTGGATATGGCCAATGACAAATCACCTGGGTGTGCTTATGTTAATCAACCTCCTCACCGCCGAAGTGATCAAAGCAACCTCTGGCTGGCTGCGAGGCGCCATCCCGGCGCAGTCCGCACGGCATAGCCCCCAACATCTGCACTCAGAACACAAGCAGCACTCTGGCATTAGGCTTGTGGGCCATTTTTGACATGAAATCACCAACAGAAGCACAATCATGTGACAGTCACTAGTCCATAAAAGGATGGGAACTGAAAAAAAAGGCTGAGTATCACCCTGTTTGACCTCAGCTGGGGACAAGTGCCTTGGGAACCCAAATTTTTTTTTTTTTTTTTTTTTTTTTTGCCACTGTCTGCATACCCCCAAATGACCACAAAAGTCCTGCGAGTGTCAGTTAAAGTGTTAGAGACTTCAGTGAGGAGGCAGATTTGCAGATGAGGAATGAAGAATGTCAGCGGCATATGGTGAACTGCTTCACAGTCACTACGACTTTGCTGACCATGATGGTGACACAGAAGCATTTCACAGGGGGTCTGGAAGTCACAGAACCTTCTCAGGATGGCATCACAGCCCAGGTCTGGAGGATTTGTGGGTGTCATCAGGGCCGAATGGGGAAGAGGGCAGACCATTTCAGAACCAGGACATTTTCTTCCCTTGTTTTCTCATATTGGTCAGATGTCAGTGGAACTCTGAGATATTGCAGATTTCCTCTATTGGTTTATAGTGTCCCTGTAGATTTCCAGTGTATCACCTCCCAGCCTTGAGTAGCCTGAAGTCTTGGAGTAACTTGATAAAGCAGTGCTTCCGAAGAAGCTGCCTCTAGCCTGCTAATGGTTCCAGGGCTTGGAGCTGGCTCTGTGTGGAAAGGCTCTCACTGGGGGGCCTGCTCCGAGAAGCTGGCTGTGTGGGAGGAGCCCACCGCCGGAGTACGCAGGGTTGCCTGGGGAAGACTCTAGCTGCCCTGCCCTACTCTGATAAGCCGCCCCTATCAGGGCCTGCTACCCAGGCCCAGGTCAAGCTTCACCAGGTGGGGGAGACTCACCCTGTGGCTCTATTTTAGTCCGAGTCTCTCAATGCCTCCCCTTATTGAATCCTGGGTTCTGGAGCGACTGAAGATGCAGTCACCCTCTAGTCCACCATCTTGGTTCGCCCCATGGAAAGAGCCTGTGGCCGGAGGGGGCAGGGTCACCTGGAGAAGTCTCTGGCTGCCCTGCCATGGTCCCAGATGCTGCTTGCAGGTTGGAGCTCTCCACTGGCTCGGGGACTTGTGGCTGGCTCTGTGTAGAAAGGCTCTCACTGGGCGGTCTGCTCCGAGAAGCTAGCCTTGAAAGGTGCTTCCCGCCAGAGGGAGCCAAGCTGCTTGGGGAAGTCCCTTGCTGCCCTGTCCTGGTCCCTGAAGCTACCTGTGGGCTGGAGCTCGCCGTGCTGGCTCAGGGACTTGGAGCTGGTTCTGTGCAGAAAGGCTCTCACTGGGGGGCCTACTCTGAGAAGCTGGAAAAGCTGGCCATGTGGGAGGAGCCCACCTCCGAAGTGTGCAGGTCTGCCTGGGGAAGACTCTAGCTGCCCTGCCCTACTCTGATAAGCCCCCCATATCCAGGCCTGCCGCCCAGGCCCAGGCCGAGCTTCACCGGGTAGGGGAGACTCACCCCATGGCTCTATTTTAGTCCAAGTCTCTCAATGCCTCCCCTTATTGACTCCTGGGTTCTGGAGCAACTGGAGATGCAGTCACATTCTAGTCCACCATCTTGGATCGCTCTGTGGAAAGAGCCCCAGATTCAGTGTTTGATGGGTGTGTTTCTTGGTTAACAGGTGGCACCTCCTAGCTGTGCTTTCATGGTGGAAGGGTAGAGATGTCTCTGGGGTGTCCTTGATAAGGGCATGGTCCCAATTGTGAGGGTGTGTCCTTACAACCTAATCACTTTCCAAAAGGCCACACCCCAATTTGACTTTGGGAGTTAGAATTTCAACATATGAATATGAATTCAGAACACAGAAGTTGTGGATTTTCCAACCAAGAATATTGTGGGAGGCATTTCTTTGATTTGTTTTATTATAATATCTGTTACAGAAAGATTTCTCCATTGAATAATACTCAAGCCAAGGAATTTATAATGCCTATAACTTTTTCCCACATTTTAAACTGGTGAATTAGAATTGTACATAATGGTATCATTTGTTTTTACATATTTGTACATGTGCACAATATAATGATATAATTTGGCTAACATCATTCCCCAGTATTTCCCCTTACCTTTCCCTTCCCCTCCTCATCCCCACCCTATCCCTTTTGTCTTTTCTACTGGTCTCCCTTTGATTTTCATGTGATCTGCCCATTTTTCTTTTCCTTTCTTTCTCCTAGTTTCCACATATGAGATAAAATGTTTACCTTTTATGTTTGATTTATTTCACTTAACATAATGATCTCAAGTTCCATCTATTTCCCTGCAAATGACATAATTTCATTCTTCTTTATTACTAAATAAAACTCCATTGTGTATATATAACACATATTCTTTCTCTATTAATCTGTTAATGGACCCCTAGGCTAGTTTCATAATTTGGCTTGTGCAAATTGTGCTGCTATAAATGTGAGTATGCATGTATCTCTATAGTATAGTTCTTTAGGATAAACATGGAGGAGTGGTATAGGTGGGTCAAATGGTGATTCCAATCCTAGTTTTTTGAGGAATGTCCATAATTATTTCCATAGTGGGTGTACTAATTTACAATCCCACCAACCATGTAAAAGTGTTCCTTTTCCTCTATATCCTCTTGAGCATTTATTATTATTTGCAATCTTGATGACTGCCATTCTGACTGTGTGAGATGAAATTTTGATTTGTGTTTCCCAAATTGCTAATGATGTTGAATATTTTGTTCATATATATGTTGGCCATTTGTAGTTCTTTTGAGAACTACAAAAATATTGCAAAAAATTGGGTATTTTTTGATATTAAGTAGTTTTGGGTTCTTTATATGTTGTAGACACTAATCCTGTCAGAAGAGCAGCTAGCAAAGATTTTATATCATTCTGTAGGTTCTCTCTTCACACTCTTGTTTCCTTTTCTGTGCAGTATATGGCTTATAACTTGAGAGAATCTTCTTACTTCAGAGAAGTCATTACAAAATGTCATTGGCCATCATAGGATATTGACATTTTATGTACAAATTCTCTACAAATTAATTCACTTAATTCTTATAAGAAACAAGCAAAGTGGATATATTATTTCCTTTGTAAATGAGAAGAGGCAGGTTTAGAGAAATCAAGTGTCTTGTCCATGGACACCTAGTGAAGAGCTAGCATTCACATTGGTGTCAGTTTGACTCTAAAGTTCATGCTCTGTTTAACAAGACCATCAAGTAGTAATTCTAACCTGAAAGGGACTTTCTTTGAGATGTTTTGGCTGTCTGGTTTAATTATAGCTGCAAAGATCGCTTGCACAGAATCACTTATTCCTTCATGGTACTGGATAAATTGAGCCTCTTGGCATTCTGCCTTCAACCTGTCCTCTTTTTATGAGGTTTTACCTGACTTTGCATTCTTACTTTTGAGGCCATCAACCTGGCACACAAACCTAGGGCTCCATGTCCCAGTTTCAGAGACCAGGAATAAAAAAAGAAACTGTTCTTTATGGACTCTTTCTACTGAGCTTTAAAGGCCTGTGAAAGGTAAGTGTATGGAATTTCAAAAGATAACTTAAGCAAAGGTATTTACCAAATAAGTGCATAAAGATTCCATAGGCCTGAAAACCATCTTCCCTACACCAAGACCTAGAATGGACTTTCAAAAGGTATGGATGATAAGACAGCATAAAAGTTTTCAATTTCTCTTTCTCAGTTCCCTAAGTCCCAGCCTGATCCCATTCCATACCCCAAATCTCTGGTACTATCATGCTAGTTCAGATCCCAACCTGTGCTGGTCCCAGTAACCAATGGGACTTTGAGTTGTTTGATGAGAGTAAGTTTATTTTTCCTGCTTTAAGATCTCTGAACACATAATACTCCTCAGGATGTTCTTTTCTTGACCATTCAATGGTTACCTTGTTAGATTTTAGCTTAATTGCTGTTTCTTCAGAGAGGTTTTCTTCAATCATCCCATAAAAAGTAGACAGTTGTCTATCTCATCTTCTCTTTTGCTCTCCACCACAGTGTTTATTATGAGTTAGCATTTTTTTTTTTGTTTTTTGATTTATTATAGTAGGAATTTAACAAGGAATGTCTTGTTCACCAGGGAGCATTGCTAGTGTTGGGTGTATTGGTCACCTGTGATAAATCCACTATCACATGTTTATCTTCCTAAATATTGAATTAGGTTCTTCTAATACTTCACCTTTATTTAGTATGGGCCACTCTTGACCCCCAGTGTATAGCCAACCAACTGAATGAGATGAAACACTTAGAATTATTCTCAGCTATGAAAGCCAAAAGATTGAAAGCAGAATCTCTAAGTGAATCCATGATAATAAATTCCTGAGGGAAATTGTGTTTCTCTGTTCCTGGGCTCAAATATGCAGAATGCATTCCCACAAGAATTCCTTGAATTGTATTTCAATAAAAATTTGCAGAAAGTTATAGTTGTTTTTTATTAGTTAATAAGACTTCTTCTTTCTGGTTTGACCTTGTAATTAGGATCCTAGGGAAAATTAAGATTAATTCTTATAATAGAGGGGGAGTAACTGAGAGGTGGTAAGGCCGAGGCATAACCAAATTTGTCATTTTCCAAAATGGTAGATTTTTCAGGTGATACTATTTTGCTGCTGGAAGCAAGTCATGGTCAGTCTCATTAGAAAGAGGAGCAATGGTTTACTCCTGATGACAAGGTAGTGGGGCAGCAGGTTTGGGGTCCCATCTCCAGTCTCACCCTTCCAGTTCTCAGCACTCCCCTATTCCCATTGCAGCCTCTATTCTCACATTCCAGAGGCTGTGAACCTCACCTGTGCTGCTTTTCACAACCGCAGGTGAGACTTGGTCTAGTTATGTAACCATCTAGAGCTGAAAGTTAGGTAACCACGTAAAGTGCCTGGATCCTTGCTGTGTCTTATGTAGAGAATTTCAACCCCAGGATCTCTCATTTCTCGGTGCATTAGAAATAACCCACCCTACAATCCTAATGTTCTGGAAAACAATTTTACCATGCTCTGGCATCTGCTTGATTTTTCTACATCATGACCTCAAGAAGCTCTGCAAATCCCACTGTTTATAATCCAAGCTTGTGAGCCTTCAAACCCAAGAATTAGAGATAGTCCCAGATTCCTCTCCTTGTTGGTCTGTTCCCTGTAATCTTCCCTCATAACAAATTATTATTTTTTATTTTTACTTATTTATTTTTAATTTTTATTTTTTACAGACTGCATTTTGATTCATTGTATACAAATGGGGTACATCATTTCGTTTCTATGGTTGTGTATGATGTAGATTCATACCATTCATGTAATCATACATGTACATAGGGTAATGATGTCTGTCTCATATCCAACCAAAGGCCAAATTATTTTTAATGCTGAGTTCTCATACAGATAACAGAAACCACTAGCACCATTACATGAGGGCATTTAATAGGTTAGGTACTCTTAAAGATACAGGAGGGGCTGGGGGGATGGCTTTAAGGAGAGTTTCCAGCAATGGTTTCCAGAACCACACTGAAAAGTGGCTAAGGAAGCTTTGTCTCTTCCATACCAAGAAAGTTAGAAAGCTGGGGAAGGAGGAAGCCATTGCTGCCTCCTGGAAATAGGGGGCACAGTGGTTTCTGAGCACACCATCTTAGCTATAATCCATTCTAACAAGTGAATGTAAAAGGGCCTGCAGCCTGGCTCTCAACATGCATGAGTCAGGACCTTGACATTGGGATCTTTGTGACCAATGCTACAGGAAAACTGAGTTTCTCCCTCAACTGAGCTTTGCAGAAGAAACAGTGGGAGCAGAAGGAATTCTGTCACTACCTAGATATTTTCTTCCAAATCTCACAAGGATAGAAATGCTTATGGTACTGAGACTGTGTATCAAACCCCACTGTTATGGTTTGGCCATGAGGTGTACCCCAAAAGTTCCTGCACTAATGCTCAGAGGTGAAATAATTGGTTTAGGAGAGCTATAATTTAATCAGTGGATTAATCCATTTTTGGATTAATAATCTGAAAGGATTACTGTGCTGTTGTTAATTGTAGGCAGATGGGGTGTGGCTGGAGGAAGTGGATCATGGGGTGGGAAGATTATCCTCAGGGATTGTATTCTATTCTCTTGGCTCTTCTCTCTCTGTTTCCCAGCTATCATGCAGTGAGCTGCTTTCCTCCACCATGCCCTTCTGCCCACCTCTCCCAACCACACTCTGCCTACATTACCACCCAGTTAATCTGTATTGGCGAATTAATCCACTGACTCAGTTATAACTTTCACAATCTAATCAGTCCACCCCTGAACATTCTTGCCTTGCCTCACACATGAGCTCTTAGGGACACATCATATCTAAACCATAACATATGCTGTATGTCTTTTTCATTAAGTCATTTGTTGAACATGTTTGGATTTTGATGTGGCCAAATTTAGCAATTTTACTTGATAAATCCTGTCTGTTTTTTCTGTTTTAAGATCTTTCCTATCTTAGTTGAAAAACATACATGCTCCTCTAATTCTTTCAGGTTTTGATTTTATGCAAAAGATATGAGTTGGGGCCTACCTTCATAAAGGAGATAATCACTTGTGTCAACACTACTGAGTTAATAGTTAATTCTTCCCTAGAAACTTGAAATGTCAGAATTATCACGTACTAATGTATATAAACACGTAAGTTTATAACTGGGCTTTTTATTTCAAGGATTTATTTGTTTAGTTTCATGAATTTAATTACCATAATATTACAATTCATTTTAATATTTGGTAGGACTAATCATTTTATCTTGTTCTCCTTCTTCATAATTATCTTGGCTGTTCTTATACATTTACATTTTCATTGTTTAGAATTATCTTGTCAAATTCTATTAAAAATTCTTGAGACTTTTATTGTAATTGAATTAACTTTATAGATTAACTTGGAAAGTTTGATATCTTTATGATATTGAGTCATCCTATTCAGTAACATCAAATGTCTTCTCATTTATTCTGGTCTCCTTTTATTCCTTCCATAAAGTTTTATAGCATTTTCCAAAAAGGTCTTGCCTGTAAAGTTCATTCCTAGATGCCTCCCACTGTTTGCTTCCTTTATGGTAAACAGGATCTTTTTACAGGAAATATATTGATTATGGAATATTGCTTTTGTACCTGTCTCCTTGCTCAAATATTTTTAGTTTGCATTGATTAAAGTTTATATGATTTTTAAGTGGGAAAAACTTTCAAATAGGACAGTGAGGCAGAAATGACACATGAAATTTTTGCTAGGTTTTTTGCAGAAAAATAAATAACTAAAAATGAAAAACATCGTAAAAGAATTGAAAAACAACAATCTGAGATAATATTTGAAATACATAAGAGAAAAATATTATCTATAGGCAGATATTTCTTTATAATAAGGAAAAAGATGATCACCATAATAGAAAAATAGGCAAAGGTCATGAATAAACAGCTTACACAAACGAAAAGAAATATATCTTCAGTGAATGTGGGACAAAGTTGGCTTATTAATAAACAGAAAATGTGAATCTAAATGTTATACTTTGCTATCTATTGACTTGGAAAAGGCAGATCACCAATCCTTATTGCTGTCATTAGGGAAAGAGGTAGTATTTTACACTGACAATCCTTTTTAGAAGATTCTTTAGTGATATCTGTATCGTGACCCTTAAAAGCTTCCTGCACTTTGACCTCGCCATTTCACTTGTAGGAATTCCAAGAGAAATGTTTCTGACACCTCTCAATGTTTGCACAAGCCTAGGAAGAACTTTCTACTATTTAAAAAACCTGCAAAATTCTGGCTTAAATAAAGCTTTTAAGTGACAGAACAATTTCAAATGTCCTAATATACATTTATGTAGAATCATTTATTATAATCAAGAAGATTATAATAAAAGTGCTTTGAGCTTATTTGATCATAGACTCATTTTGTGGGGGAGGAGTATTGCAGGGTACCTAATTATACACAACATGACTTGAGAGATATTGGCTTAATGACATTATTATGGAAACATGCAAAACTGAGCTATATTTGTTGTAACACAGAAAAATACAGTGAAACACAGTCAATATTCTAAATACATAGGAATGGTTAATGTTTAAACAATGCATGCTACGTCAATTTAATTGAATTGTGTAGTCACAATACACACTTTAGAAAAATAATTAATGCAGAGGAAATGTTCATGACATTTCCTAATGTGAAAATCAGGCTATCAAGTTCTAAGTTTAGTACATCATATCCTTTGGGGCATATATATGCATAGAAATATGTGGGGAATAAGAATTATCAAAATGTTAATAGGTAAAATGTTTGACTCAAGATTATTTGTGACTCCAATTTTCTACCTTTCTTCATTTTTTTTCTTTTAATGACTATAAATTACTTCTCTTCTAGGAGCAATGCTATTTTTAAAAGTTCTTGCTAATGAGTTACCTTTTACATTTTGGTCAATTACTGTTGCCTGTGCTCCTCTCACATCATTTCATTTTCTGGTTTTTGATTGTGGACTCTGTTCATTTCTGTTGCCAATTGTTGGGATCATGACTGCATTTGTGAGTCTGTGCAGCTTTCCTTACTCTTTCAAGGTGACATTTAATATATGAATTGTTAAGTCAGACTTTATCATTGGCACAGAAAATAATACCCTTTTTAAACATATGCTGCATTTTAAAATGTGTATTCAGATAATATCTTTCCCCATTAATTATTAACCCATAACTGAATGCATTACATGACACTTGAACACTTCCTGGTTCTGAGGTCATTAAGTCATATGATTGGCAGCCTAACAAGGTCTTTGACTTTTGGGGAAAATATCTATTTTTCGGCTCCTTCTGCCTTTTAAGAGGTGTAGGCCTACTGTGCAGCTCTATGAAAGCAATCACTGGCTTCCTTATTTTTTCTGTAAATGAAGCTGATTCTTCTCACAAGCCAGCCTTCCCTGTCTGACTCCAGCTTCCTTGACCTTGTTCTTATCTTAGTTCCTTATATTGTCCCTGCCCCATGTCCTCATGCATAGCAACATGCTTCAGACCCTTTCCACAGTTTACCTTCTCCGCACATAATGCTTTCTTGCCTTACCATGAAGAATATCTCTAGGTTCTCTGACACTGGAAAGCAATGTCATGAACGTCTCAGTTCTTAGTCACTTATAATGCAGGTTCTAAATGATGATAGTTCTCCAGGAAGCTGTGGGGCTTATCCACCATGAGAATCTCAGGCTCCAAAGGCTTCCCTTCTCCGCATCATGGATTACAGCTTTTCTTCCTTCTTTAGTGACTGACCATTTCCTCTACCTTGGGTTTCTTCATGCCACAAGTCTCAGT
The DNA here is from genome assembly GCF_902686455.1 of Sciurus vulgaris. NCBI lineage: Eukaryota > Metazoa > Chordata > Mammalia > Rodentia > Sciuridae > Sciurus > Sciurus vulgaris. The sequence continues at coordinate 1,389,096 of NW_027632918.1, read as the reverse complement.
CAGGGGACAAAGAAGACATCCCAGCCTGAAAGAGTAGCAAGGACAAAGGCACAGAAGAGGGGGAAAGCACAGCACAGAAAACTTTTGGTGGAGCTGCAGCACATCGGTTAATTTGGGTGGTAGTGGGACATCAGAATGAAGGACTCCAGGGGCCTGGAGTGTGGCTCAGTGGCAGAGCACTTGCTGAGCATGTGCAAGGGCCTGGGTTCCATCCCTCGCAACATGACAAAACAACCAACCAACCCTCCCCCTGGAAAAAAAACCTCAAACCAAACCAAAAACCCAAAACAAACAAAACCCCCCAAAATCAAAACCCCCAAAGCAAAAAATGAAAACCAAATCCAACAAAGAGACAGAGAGCCCCAAACAGGAAGAATCTTGTGGCCCACTCAGATGGATCCCTTGATCTTCTCAATGATCAAATAACTCGACTGTGTTCCTATGTCAGTAACAGCTGGTGAGATACAATGAAGGGACTGGAGGCCGAGCAGGGTCAGGGTGGGTCGTGTCAAGTGGGAGGCTTCCCAGTGGAAGGACAGTGAAGAGTTGATGTTTGATGGAGAGAGGGGGGTGTTACAGAGAGAAATTTTGGTAGGAACCTTGAAAAACAAGTTGGCAAGAGACAGAAAACCAACTCCAGATCACTTAGTCAAGAAAAGAATTCATGGAAATTAATAGTTTTTGTGTCACTGTGAGTAATGCTTATGTCCTCATAAACAAACTTTGGAACACATTATGTGGGTAATTCATTAAGATTCAGAAATCAATGCATCTAAAATTATATATACTTATAAGTGTTTCAAAATTCTATTATTCAAGACTAGGAATCATATCATTCTTATTTTCTCAACATCATTCTTATTTTCTCATTAGGGTTCCTCCTAATTTGATTGAAAGACAGATGTGAAAGACTTCCATTGGTCTGGTACTGTTTAATTTGACCTGGTTTTTGCTTTACATGTTTTGATGTTGTTATTCAGCTTAAAATATTCCAGGAGTTTTTGTTTTTATCAAATAGAATAATGAAAAATGGTAAAAAAAAATAGTGTCTTCTACCATGGGTCCTCCTTAGCAGTGTGGCATTCTCATGACAACCACTATTCACTGTTTCTTTTGGTTTAACCTAAAAAATACTGAAGCCAGTCTGCTTCATAATTCACAAGTTGCCTCAAGCTTGCACCAACTCCATATCTTTGTGTGCTTCTAGAATGTTCTTCCTCACATCTTCCCTTGGCTGTCTCCTCATTTAGGGGTAGGTCAAGTGTCATTTATTCAAAGAAACCACACTTAGTCTGAAGCAGCCTCTGCCTTCCTCCTTCCCTTGCTCACTTTGCCTCGCTTTCTTAAAGAACATGCTGTGATCTGAAATCACCATCTCCCTGATAACTTGGCTCTTTAATGTCTGTCCCACCAAAATGTCAGCTAAAGGAAACTTACCTGATCTCTCATCACATTATCTGGGGACCTCAACACCTAGAAGAATAGTAGCCCCATCACTGGTTCTCCCTGGATACCTGTTGAGTGAACCAAATGAAACTCTCACATGCTGAAGTTGAATTCCCTGTACTGTGTTTTTGCCTTTGGACACTTGCAGTGGCTGTTTCTGTTCCTCAGAATATATTTTTTTTAATTCCAGGGAATTGAACCCAGGGGTGCTTAACCACTGAGCCACACCCCAGCCCTTTTATTTTTTGATTGGAGATTTATTCTTTGTGTTTATTTATTATCTCTCTAAGTTGCTTAGGGCCTCACTATGTGGCTGAGGCTGGCTTTAAACTTGGGACACTCCTACCTCAGTCAATCGAGCCTCTGAGATTACAGGCATGCACTGCCAAGTCCAGTTCCAGAATATTTTTGTCCTAAATACCATTTCTTTGAATATTTGTTTAACTAAGTTCTCGATGAACTGTACCTGAGCACCCCTCTTTAAAATTGCATGCCCCTTTCTAAACAGAAATCCTGCAGCTTCGTCTTTCCACATCTGTCTCCCCTGAGATCACATGTCACCTTTGGACCATCCACAGTGCACCTCTATGTTGCACTGTGCTGGATATCTTTTCTGAACCCTCCAGACCCACTCTTCACATTTGTTTGCTCTGTACCCTAAAAGCTGACGTGTGAGCCCTTGAGCTCTCAGCAGGATTGTCATGCCCTGGCTCACTGCTCATACAAGATGACCCTGTCCTGCCTCCAGGTTTCCATAAGGGCTCCCTTCCTCATCACAGGCCTATTAATTATTGTTTGTTTCGTTGCACTGTCATGGAAACTCTATGAGATTGATATTTTCTGTGTGTTGGCTGCTGATGAGTCTCATGTGCTCAGAACAGTGCCTGATGCAGAATAGATATGCTTTCCATGGGCACAGTGGCATACATCTGTAATTCCAGCAAGTTCAAAAACAGCCTCAGCAACTTATTGAGTCCCTAAGCAATTGAGTGTTACCCTGTCTCAAAATAAAAAGGCTGAGGGATGTTGCTCAGTGGCTGAGTGCCCCCGAGTTCAATCCCTGGTATAAAAATAAAAAAATTACTGAATGTTAAACGATCATCGATTCTGTCCTTAGAAAACTGCTAGTTCACTCTTTTTTCCTTAACCCCTGTACCCCACATTTTGATAATTATATTATTATTTTAATTGCTCACTTGATTATCTTTGTAATGTTAATATGCTTAAAGATTCATTCATTATTCTATACATTTTAGACACTATTTTTTGATTTCCTATTGTCTAGAATGAGAGGATGGGAACTGCTTCCATGTTCTCCAAATCTTCATCCATTTCATTTTTGTACTTTGAAGGATTAAGTTCAGTAATCTATCTCTCCTGGCTTCAACTCTGTTCTAGCTTGCTAAGGCTGGGACAAAGTCCCACAGACTGGGTGATTTAAATGACAAACATTTATTATCTCATGGTTATGGATACTGGAAATTCAAGACCAAGGTGTGTGCAAGTTTGCTCTCTCTTCACAGCTGGTTTTTCCCTAGGGACTTTTATTCTGAGCACCTATGACCCCGGTGTCTCTGTTGTGTGTCCAAATTTCTTTTTTTTGTATGAATGTCAGTTGGATTGGATGAGGACCTCCCCTAAAAGCCTTATTTTAACTTAGCCACCTCTAAAAAGGCCTTGTGTCCAAATTCAGTCACTTTCTGAGGTGCCAGGGGATTAGGGATTCAACATGAATTCCGGGGTGGGATGTCAGGGCACAGTTCAGTTTGTAACAAGCCCCAGTGTGTTCTGCTGCATTTTGTGTACAGTTTGTTTCTAAAAGTTTAAAGTCAACATATAATATATTAAATCTTTAAATTATTCAACTGTCATGGTAATGGATTACTTCCTCCCATTTCACAATCATGCTACATTTTAGTTACTTAATTTTTGAAATGACTTTTCTGTTCAGTGTCTTGATTTGTGGAGTACATAGAATACCCTTCTTTCTCTGTCTCTTCAGATACATGTTGTCTTCCTAGAATTCTGGCCTCTCTGTGTCTCTTAATGCTTCTCTCACACTTTACATCTCTTTGTGTTTGCACTCTATGTTCTGGTGGATCTTCTTGACTTTTTCCTATGGTCTGAATGTTCATGTATTGGGAACATGGTCCCCAGTTCTAAAGTGTTGGGAAGCAGGACCTTTTGGAGATCAGTGGGTCATGAGGGCTTTGCCCTTGGGAATGGAGGGGTGCATATGTGGACTGATTTGCTAATGTCTACTGCAGGAATGGCTTGATTACTAGAGTGAGTTCTCTGGCACAAGTGTTCTGTCTCTCCATGTGATGCTCTGTGCCATGTTATCATACAGCAAGAAGACCCTCACAAGAGCCAAGCAGGTGCTGGCACTGTCTTGGACTTGTGGACTTCCCAGCCTGCACAGCCATGAGCCAAATAAACCTCTATTCTTTACAAATTATCCAGTCTGTGGTATTCAATCATAGCGACAGAAGATGGGCTAAGATAAGTTATTTTCCAGTCTTTATATTGAGTTTTTCTATTTTAGGTACTGCATTTTAAATTTCAAAGAGCAGTTGCATAAATATGTTATGCTTCTTTATTAATATTAATAGAAAAATTTTCCTTTGTATCACAAAAGTCATTTAGTAAGCTTTTACTACCTCCGATTTTCTCTTATTTCTTTAATGTCATAAAAATTTGGGAATTTTGATTGATTTCTTATTATTACTTTAAAAAGCAATTTCACATGAGGTTGATATATTTTCTTCAAATTATTTTGATGATATACACAATACAACTTATTCGTATGTTTTTGATTTAATCGGACATTTTGCCATTTCCAATGCTCACTGTTAGTCCATATCATAGCATATATTTTATGGGCTTTAGTCATCTATGTTGACTTCTCATAATTCCTTTGTGAAGTTTTTTTTTTTTCAGAAAAATTATATTTGGAGGCTATTTTCTGAGTCCTTGCTTAGATGAGTGCTTTTCTGTTGCTTTCATGTCTAAATGACACAGTGGCTTGTGTTCGAATTCCTGGGTCATGGTATTGTTTTTCACTCACAACCCTAAAGACATTAGTAATCTGCTCTTTGACAATTATTGGGAAATGGGAGTCCAGCTTTACTTTTTTCTTCTGTCTGCCTGTATCCTTGTATCATTTTTTTCCCTTCATCTGTGAAGTGAAAAAAAAAAAAAAAAAAAGAAGCCACTGAGGTAAATCTAAATGTTAACATTCCTGATGTTCTGTCCCATAACTTCGCAGGTGTAGATCTTCAGCACAGGAAAACATTTCTTTCCTGTAGCTGATTTTTGTTTTTGTAGCAAAAATTCTGGTGTCTACCGAAACACTGAGGACCATATTTTAATTGATTGGCTATTCCTCATACCTATTTTCTTTCTAATGGCTTTTACAACAAATCTTTCTCAGCCTTCGGTGGAATTTCTCACATTCGTCATCTGTGACAGAGCGCAGATTCTGTCCTTCCCTGCTTTCCTAGCCACCTGGTTCCCATTCCGTGCTAGCTCCTCGGTTTCCACTGTGGTCTCCTGGTCGTCCTATCACCTCTCCTCTGGTCTCGGTTTGTTCCCCTGGGAGCACAAGCAGGCGTGTGCTTGCTGGAGGAAATGCTTTTCAGCAGTGTTCTTTCTCTGCCTCTTGTGCTGGGTCGTCCTCTTTTATTTTCCAGGCTTCTTTTATCTTTCAGGCTTTGCTGTTCTTGGCTTCTTCATCTTTACATCAGAAAAAGTGCATTCTTTTCTGGTATTGGTTCTAGTCCGAGTGGCTTCTCTTTGGGTTCCAGAACTAGTCTAGTGGACACTGTTGTTATTTGTCCTATGCTATCCATTGCTCGGTTTCATGAGAGGACCTGGGCCATAGGCAATCCTGGCATGGAACTCCTTCTTGGAAATCCTCTTCTGCTCTGGGGTGTTGAAACTGCTTCTGTTGTTTACCCTTAGTTCCAAGGGAGTCAATTCTGTGAGATTTGAGGCAAATTTAAAACCTCCTGCCCATCTCTCTTCAATCTAGGAGATACAAGGTGGTGATCTCCCCATCCTCCGGGCAACACTGCAGGTGTTTCTCAGGAAGGAGAATTGTGGGCTGTCCCTTGACACCTGTAAGTCACATTGGACAAGGAAGATGATTCCTCTCACACCTCCCTGTTTTCCGTATTGCCAAGTTTGTTGCAAAGGTGACCATGAAAAAGTCTCTAAATTCCTATGATTCTCAGTATGACTCTATCAATAAAATGTTATCCCCTAAAAAACCTGAAAGTCTCAGTGACAGGTCATAATGCAGAAGAAACTTACAATTGATTTTTACATGGAGAAAATTACTGTGTATGCCTCCAAGTTTCATTGAGAATCAAATGAGATTAGCCCAAGGCTGCACATAGTAAACTCAGGAATTCTTGCTTGTATCCACAGTGTGCATGGTTATTTTTTAATGCTATGTCTGTTCATATCACCATTATTGTAGGGAATTCATATTTAATATGTTTGTTTGCCATGACAGAGTGTTGCCTGTGTTGGTCCATCTCTAAATTCAAATGCCCTCTGCATGAGGCTTCAGAAAGTTTGGAAGGTTATTTTGGATAGCACAGCCTCCATGAAGGAAGTTAATGTATTCTACCATCCACAATCATCTTGTCCTACCTTACTCATATCAATAACAAATCACTCAAGACAGCCAATGATGATGGTTATTAAATTATCTGCAGTCATCCTCAAGGGCAACAAAGAGATTCAGGTGGAATCCAAAATAAGCCTCCTTGCAAGCAAAATAGTGATGTTCTAATTCAACCTTCTCACTTTCATTTATGAGCTAGAAATATTTTTATGAGTAGATCTTTCCTTTATCTACTATTTGGTTTCCTAGGGTTCATATAAAAAATAAGGATAAATACTTATCTGTTTCCCTTTACCAGTTTTTAAGATTATGATCTGCTTTTCTGTTTTCATTCAAGGAAAAATATTTATTATTAAATGCCATTATAAGTTTCTGATTTGGACTACAGTTTTACAGACTTCAATCCACTGTATTTTTATTCATGTCACAGCTAAAAGAAATGTCACATACTTTAAAACAGATTGAGAATGACCAACAGTAAGACAGACTAGTAAGATTACTGAACTTTAAAGGGAAACAAGAAATCCTTTGGGAATTTAGGCAGACAAGTATTTGATAAATAAGGGGAAAATTAGATTATTGCTAGATTTTTCAATCTTAAGCCACTATATATTTAAGACATTTCGAGGAATTCAAATGTGGGCTAAAGAGCTCATATCCAGCAGGAATTTACCAACTGTAATTAACATACAAGAAATAAGGAAATGTTGTTTCCATGAACTTTTTCCTAAAAAATCTACTAGAGAACATTCTAGATAAAAAGACTAGGGAGACATCAACATTAAGAGTGATGCTGCGCATAAAACTTATTGTCACCTTTAGAAATAAGTGTAAACGGGGTTAAAGTAAAGAGAAAATGCAGTATGGCTGTCTGCTCTGATGATGCTGGTCAGGTACAATGCTTAAAAATGGGGAGAGATGGGAAGAACATATGCAAGAGTTTTAATCAGTTTTGGCAATTGGAATTCATTGTCTTAGCATCATCTTTCTGAAACTGGTTTGTATCAGCTGGGATAGAACAGAAGGGAATTCCAAGACTTTGTAATTTTGTTCCTTAATAAATAAGATTCTTTATATGGGAGAAAGAAAATACAGAAGCAAGATAGAAAAGGGCAGGGAAATCCTTGTAGTATAAATTTGAAAAAGAAATATTAGTATGATAGAGCACCTTATCTTAAATATTCTTTTTTCCTCTTTATTTTTTGTCTCCATACCTCTGCCTCTGCCTGTCTTTCTTCACCTATCTGTATCTTTGCTCTGGCCATAAAAATGACCATACATTTGCCAGTCCCTGGCATCAAGTTTGTTGTCTTGAAATACTGTTTCTAACTGAATTGTCTATTTCCAGGTCAGGACAGGAAATATATAACATGAGTCCATAACATCTTCTCATTACCAACAACAGCCAAGCTGCCAAAGACTACCACGTTTATGTCAAAGGACACGGGAGCAAAAGTGAGGCGGTTTCCACTGGCCTGAGTTGAGCCAGCAAGTCCATGGGCCTTTCAGTTTTTTAAATTAGGAAACGCTTCATACACAGAGCAAAGTGTGTGCTCTTGTGGTCACACTCCAGATACTACCATTGACACTTTGCTGATCTGGATTTATCACACCCATCCAGCTCTCTACCCAGGAATCTTATGTTGTTTGATGCATTTCAGAGTAAATTGCAGCCATTGGTACCCTTCCTCCTAAATGCATCAACAGAAAAATATCCACTTTTAAAACACAAAACCAGAAGTTAACACAAAGGTGACCATGGTAACAGCCTGAGAGCTGGAACAAGCAAGTCTAATCAAGGCAGGGACTAAGGACAGCTGGAGACAAAGTTCATAACCTTGACAGTCTCCTGGGGCCACTGTGTTCCCTCTGCTCTCCAAACTCAGCCGTTTATCTTCACATGTACAGGTTTCCCGTTATCTCTGACTTCATTGCTACTAGATCCTTTGTACAATGGAGTAGGAAGTTCCCCATATTGCATTTTTAACTTGGGATAAAGCAGCTGCTTCTATGTTAGGCTTCAAGTTTGTAATGACAGAGGGAAAAATCATCAGTCATCAGCAAGTTGTTCTCCGAGACTCATCATGTCCCCTTTGATCTGGAGAAAGTCACCAGCTTTGCCTTCCACATTCTAGACAGGCAGTACCCCTGGAGCTCTCTCCTCCCTCTGCTTAAAGCTTTATCATCAAGGAACTTGACAGTGCTGCAGCCCCTTCTGAGAAAACCCCGACCCTTAGTGTCACCTTGGCCTGGCTTGTTCCCACCAGAAATTGTGTGTTTATACAGAACTGTGTATGCTTCTATTTACACTATGCATCACACACGCACACACACACACACGCACACACACACACACTTCTGCGTGAACCACCTATCAATCTACCCAAGCAGTTTTCCACAGCTGCCTCTGCTAAAGGTAGACCACGATGAACTGATGAACTCTCCTCTCCACAGCTCCTTGTGGAAGCTGGTCAGCTTCTAGTTTCCTTGCTTTGGTCAAGGATTTGGGATGATAAATTCTCAATAACTTAGTGAAGAGCCAGGAGGATTCTGAGACACTTGTCTACTAACTTTATAACTTAGCCACAATTTAGGGGAATAATTAAAAATTTTGCTTAATTTTTTTTATTTTTGAGATTTAAAAACATTTACTTAACAAAAGAAAATGGTATACACTTATCATGTACATACAACATGATGTTTTGAAATATGTACACACTGTGGAATAGTCATATTGAACTAATTAAGTGCCTCTTGTACTTAACTTTGTTTTTGGGGTGAGAAAACCTAAAATTCGCTCTTGTAGCAATTTTCACGAATATAATGCATTGTTATGAACTGTGGTCACCATGTTGAACAACAGAGCTCTCAAACTTATTCCTAACTAAGTGAAATTGTGTACCCTTTGACTAATACCTAGTTCTATCTTTTACTTTTCAAGAACCATGGAGATTTTTAGGACTAGGTTACATACTGCAAACCTGTATGTTTTGGTTATGACTTGAGTCCTTCATTCAGAGTTGGGGCAAGATGGAACAGAAACTGTGTTTGGATTCTATGGGCATAACTAAGGCTAATGCAATGAAATGTTAGGGGGAGATATGGATTAGTTAGATATAAGAGTATTTTCTAATAGTCAGAAGTAGTTAGGCTAGCTACAAGATGGAAATGGGAAGGTATTCATATTATTATTGAAGTTGCAAAGTAGATTTGAACATTGATTATCTTCTAAAATTAGGTGCCCATTAGGGGCTCTTCCAATACTTTAAACAACTCATAATGATAAGTCTTAGGAAGGGGGTGGTTAGTCCCAGGTAGCTTCAACAGTTCAACTCTACCCAATATTTATGATCATGACATGAGTTTGTTGCTTGGTCTCTTTGTCCACCAGCTACACAGATAGGAGGCAACACATAAATTAAAGCAAGCAATAAAGTCACATTGTGTGACATGGGTGGGTGGAGAACCGTTGTGGAGGCAAGCCAATATTCAGTTTCCAATCACAGGGGCTGGAAAAGCAATCTGTGCTGTCACAATGGGGAGGTGTCCACTGATGAATCAGGGGAGTGGAAAGCAAGGAACAGGAGTCAGAGATGACCAGAAAGGGGGTGGGCAGGTGAATTCCTGGAACAGGGAGCTCAGTTCTGTCCAAGCTTTTTATCTGATCCCAATGTGCTTGCAGTGGTGAGCTGGGTTCTTTGAAATTTAGTGCAATTTAATTTCAACTAATTTTCACTTGTCATCAGACACTTTTAATTTATGTATTTTACATTATCCAATGACCATAAGGTGCTTAATCCTCTAAACTGTCATATTTATCACATCTGGATAAATTTAAAAAAAATACATCAGTATGACCAAGAAACCTTTGAATTAGGAATCAGGGAACATAGCCCTCATAAAAACATTGCTATTTGGCCTTCAAAAAAGCATGAAAATTGATGACTCAGTTTTACCACCAGAAAAACATCTAGACTAAATATAAATGCCAAGATAAGATTTTCAAGTTTAAAATTATACTGTTGTGTATTTGTATCCCTTGAATTTCATTATTATGACCATGGCTCCTTGTCATGGTTCTTGGCATTATCTGTCAAATAGCCTATGACTCAGTCTTTGTTTTATGAAGCTGCCTTGGGCCAGGATTATAAACATTGGATAGAGACAAACTATCGAAGCCAATTATGTTTGTGACAGTCTAAAAAAATAGAGCCAATGACCTTTGAATTTCTTTGAATCCCTGACTTGTTAAGATATTGTGCTGTTGGTTTTTAGGAGAATGGGCCTGGTAGAATTTATCACCCTCCTCAACAGTTGCTTCTGGTGTCATTGTCCTACTGCAGGTCTTCTTTCCAAGTCAATTGTTTAAAACTGTGGTAAATTATCCTGCTATGGTTTATATGTTCAGTATCCCCAGAGTCTCCTGTGTAAATGCAGGAATATTCAGCAGTGAAATGACTTAATTGTGAAAGCTCTCACCTAGTCAGTCCATCCTAGTTGGAATGGACTGACTAGGTGGTAACTGTAGGCAGGTGGGTTGTGACTTGAGGAAGTGTCATTGGGGGTGTGGCCTAGAAGGGTGCTTTGACCCTGAGGCCCCTTCTACCTTCTTTCTCTCTGCTCCTGACCACTCCATGAGCTGAGCAGCTTTCCTCTGCTGGGCTCTTGACTGTTCTGCCATGCTGATCTGCCTCACCTTGGGCCCAGAGCCATGAAGAGGGCTGTCTGTGGACCAAGACCTCTGACATTGTGAGCCCTCAATGAACTCCTTCCTCTAAGTTGTTCTTGTCAGGTGTTTTGGTGACAGTGACACAAGAGCTGATTAACACATACCTACCATAATGCTGGTCATTTTACCATCCATGGATGTCTAATTCAGGGGCATCAAACACACTCACAATGCTGTGTGACCAACAACACTACCCATGCCCAAAACTTTTTCATAAGTCCTGATATTTATAATCCTGCTCCAAGGCAGCTTCATAAAATAATAAATTTCCCTTCATAAGATGTTAAATCATAACTTTACTTTTTCTCTTTCCCCTAGTCACTGGTAGCCTTCTGCTACAGTTTGGATTTGAATGTTTCCCAAAGTCACATGTGTTCAAGGATTGGTCACCATCTTTGGCACTATTGGGAGGTAGTGGACCTTTCAGGAGGTAAGGCCTAGTAGAAGGAACTTATGTCACTGGGGATGTGTCCTTGAAGGGGATGTTAGGGTCTGACCCCTTCCTCTCTCTCTCTTACTTCTTGGCTGCTGCTAGGTTACCAGGTTCCTCTGCTGTGTGCTCCTATCATGATATTCTACCTCATCACAGGTGGGCAAGCAAGAGAATCAATTGACCATGGTCTTAAAGATCCAAAACTGTGAACCAGAATCAAACTTTCCTCCTTACAAGTTGATTATTTCAGTTCTTTGTCATAGTGACTAATGTCTCCATTCTACTTCCTGTCTATAAATTTGACAACTCTAGGTATCTCATGTGAAAAGAAACATACAAATATCTGCCCCTTATATCTAGCTTACTTTACTAAGCATAATGTTTTCAGCATATATCAAGATTTCATTCCTTTTTACAACATTCCATTTTTTTATTATTTTTATTTAGCTTTTAATTTTTTGCAGACTGCATTTTGATTCATTGTACACAAATGGGGTACATAATTTCATTTCTATGGTTGTACACAATTCAGATTCATACCATTTTTGTAATCATACATGTACATAGGGCAATGATATCTGTCTCATTCCACCATTTTTCATACCCCCCTCCCTCTCATTTTCTTCTACATATTTTAAACTTCCCCCATTATTCTCTCATTCCCCACTCCCACCCCCATTATATATCATCCCCCACTTATCAGGGAAAACATACAGCCTTTGGTTTTTTGGGCTTGGCTTATTTCCCTTAGCATGATATTCTCCAATTCCATCCATTTATTTGCAAATGCCATAATATTATTCTTCTTTATGGCTAAAAAGTATTCCATTGTATATATATACCAGAGTTTCTTTATCCATTCATCTGTTGAAGGGCATCTAGGTTGGTTCCACAATCTAGTTATTGTGAACTGAGCTGCTATAAACATTGATGTGGCTGTGTTACTGTAGTTTGCTGATTTTAGATCCTTTGGGTATAAACTGAGGAGTGGAATAACTGGGTCAAAAGGTGGGACAACATTCCATTTTATATTTATACCACATATTGTTTACTCATTCATCTGCTGAAGAACACTTGGGTTGACCATACCTTTTATTTATTGCAAAGAATGCTGTCATGAACATTGGTATAGAAATATATGTTCATGGTCTTGCTTTCAGTTCTTTTGAATTTATGTTTAGTGGGATGGATCATTGGGTCCTGTGGTAGTGTTGTTTAATCTTTTGAGAAACTCTCAAGGTATATTCCACAGTAGATATACAATTTTACTTGCCAATCAGCAATGCATGAGGGTTCCAATTTTCAACACTTTTTATATCCTGTTTGTTTCTTAAATTAATATTATAACATTTGGTATAGGTGTGAAGTGATATCTTACTGTGGGTTTCATTTGCATTTCTCTAATGACTCACAAAGTTGAACATCTTTTCACATAGCTATTAGCTGTTTCTGTATCTTCTTTGAAGAAAATGTCTACATAAATCATTTGCCTGCTTTTGCATTAGGTTTTTCATGTTGAGTTTGAGGAGATTTTTTTTTTAAATATGTTCTGGATATGAATTTCTTAGCAGAGACATAATATGTGACTATACGTTGCCTTTTGATTTACTTGATAATGTATTTTGATGCAAGAAATTTTTTAATTTACTTATTAAGTAAATTAATCCAACCAACTTACATAATTTTTTCTTTTGTTGTCTGTGCCTTTGGGATAATGTCCATGAAATCAAAGGTCACGAAGATTTTTCCCAATTCTTTCTTCTAAAAGGTTTGTTGTTTTAGCTCTTCTGTTTAGGTCTTTGGCCCATTTTTACTGTAATGTATAAAGCTGCTCCCTTGCCCATCAGGTACAGCCATTTTGCCTGCCTCCCAACCACTTATCAATCTGTGAACATCCTAGCTAGCTATTGGTTCATCAGTCAGCTTGCAAGTATCCTTCTCTGATATTGGCCCCCTCTTGGCCCGGTGGAATTCAACTGTTGTACTGTAGCTTCCCCGCCATCTTTTTCCCCTTCCTTCTGTCTGTCCTACTCACTTTTCTCTATCCTCCTGGCTTTCCACTCTCTCTAACGTGAGCCCTTTCTTTTCCTTTCTGTTTTCCACTAATTTTCTTTCTTACCCTGCAGGGAGACACTCTGTTTGCTTAATAAATTCCCTTATGTGATTTCCCGTGTCCGACGTGGTTTTGTGGGATTTCCTTACATTTACGTATGGCATAAAGTAATGGTTCAATTTATTCTTTTGCATGTGAATGCCCAGTTGTCACAGCACTATTTGTTAAAAAAGATTGTCTCTTCTCCATGGAGTTCTTGGAACCCTGCTTGGAAATCCATTGATCAGGTAAGTGATCATATATTTCTGGAGCCTCTATTGTATTCCATTAGTCTGTATGTCTGTCCATCAGTCCCTAGGTATATCTTTATGCCAGTTCTATATTGTTTTGATTACTATGGCTTTGTAGTTAGTTTCAAAGTTAGGGACCGTGAGTCCTCCAACTTCATTCTTCCTTTTCAAAATTGTTTTGCTACTCAAACCCCAGGTGATCATCTAAAAAGATTCCTAGAATTTTGTTGTATCTATATATAATTTTGTTGGCACTGACATATTAACAATGTTCGAATGTGTTTCCATCTACTTAAGTCTTTAATTTCATTCAGCAATGTGTTGTAATTTTCAGTGTAGAAGTCTTTTACCTCCATGGTTAGATTTATTCATAAATATTTCTTCTTTGATGCTATTCTAAATGAAATTGGTTTCTTAGCATTCTTTGGAGGCTTTTATTGCTGGTGTGTAGAAATACAACTGATGTATATGTGTTGACCGTACCTGAAACTTTATTTAACTGTATTGTTAGCTCTTAAAACTTTCTTGTGTATGTTGGGATGTTCTATATGTAGGATCATGTCAGCTAGGCATAGGCATAGTTTTACTTTTTTGTTTTCCCATTAGTATCCCTTTTATTTCTTTTTCTTGTCTAGTAGCTCTGGCTGGAACTTCCAGTGTAATTTTGAAGAGTGACACTGATGGTGGACTTTATTGTCTCATTTCTGCTCTTAGAGGGAAAGTTTGCAGTCTTTCACCATTGAGTATGGTATTAGCTGTGGAATTTTTACAAATGCTCTTCATCATGATGAGAAATCATCACCATATTCATATTTTTCTGAAAATTTTCATGAAAAGTTGTTGAAGTTGACAGTGCCTTTCTGTGTTAGATGAGATGATCATGTGAATTTTCCCCTTCATTCTTTAATGTGATATATTTATATCGATTAACTTTCTCATGTTGCATTAGTATTCTAATCTTGCATTCTTGAGATAACTCCCAGTTGGTTGTGGTGAATAATTCTTTTAATATGCTGTTGGATATGATTTGATAATATTTCGATGAGGACATTTCCATCAATATTCATAAGGGATATTTATAATTTTCTTGTGATGTCATTATCAGACTTAGGAGAGTAATGCTGAGTTCATTGAATAAGTTAGAAAAAATTTCCTTCTCTTTGTTATTTAGAAAGATTTTTAGAAGGATTGGTGTTCATTTTTAGAAGGATTGATAGAGACATCTGGTTCAGAACTATTCTTATTCGGTAGAGGTTTTTAATTGTTTAGTGGCTTAATAACTTGTTATAGGTCTGTTGAGATTTTCTATTTCTTCTCAAGTCAGTTTAGATAGTTTCATGTTTCAAGGAATTTCTTCATGTCCTTTAGAATATCTAATTTGTTGTTTCATAACTGCAGTATTCTCTGGATCCTTTTTATCTTCGTAAAGTTGGTGATAAAGTGTCACCTTCCTTTCTTTTAAAAAAAAATTTAAGTTGTAGATGGACACCTTTTTATTTTTAAAAGTGCAGATAGATGCTCACGCATGCTAGGTGAGGGTTTTACCGCTGAGCCACAACCCCAGCCCCTCACCTTCATTTCTGATGCTAGTTTTTAGTGTTTTTGCTTTCCTTTTTTAGATACCTAGTAATGTTTTGTCAATATCGTTGACCTTTCAAAGAATAAATTTTTGGTTTCTTTGATTTTCTCTTGTCTGAGTTTTTCTGGTTTTTATTTTGTTTCTGTCTACTCCACTTTTATTTTCTTCTTTCTGCTAGTATCATGTTTAATTTTCTCTTTTTTGTTATTTTCTTAAAGTGAAAATGTAGGTTACTGATTTGAGATGTTTTTTAATGTGTCACTGTAATGGGTAGCTAACTCAGGCCTAGATACAAAATAATCCAAGAACACTGTCCTGGAAAATTAGTGCCTGGGAAAGGGAGAGTTCCCCCCACCCCCCTTTCCAGCCAGCTAGTTTTCAGGGATGTAAAAGCACCATTCACTCCTACCTTTTGGATTGTAAATGACTTTCCTTAGGATCTGACTATTTTCCTTTGAAGTGTAAATGCCCCTGTGAGGGCTCCAGGCCCCAGGCTAGAGATTTACAGAAGACCTTGGAAGAGGAACCAGTTTTGCTTATGCCACTCTGCTTCTGTAAACATGCTTCCTGCTGAAAACTCTTACACACAATCACATATCTTTTTTTTTTTTAACCCTGTGCACAACCATATATGGTTTTAAACTAGAACATTTATAACACTAGATAGCCTATGAATGTTGTGAAAACTGGTAAGGGGCCCTCAGAATCTGGAGTGCCGATCTCCTCTGGGCCCACCAGCATAAAATTAAGTTTGGTTTCTCCTGTTCTTTGAGTTCTTGCCTAATTCCGGCAACATCACTACAGCTATAAATATTCCTCCAAACACTACTTTCACTGAATCCTCTAAGTTTTGATAAGTTATATTTTCATTTTCATTTAGCTTTAGGTATTTTCCAACTTCCCTTGTGGATTTTTTCTTTGACTTATTGGTTGGTTAAGAATATAATGTTGTTTAATTTCTATATTTGAATACATTTTCCATTTTTCTTTCTATAATTTATTTCTAACTCCCTCCAGTTTTGGAGAAGTTACTTTTTTTAGGGTGTCTATCTTTTGCAATCCATCGAGATTTGTTTTGTGTCCTAACATAGCTTAGCTTGTACTAAATAATGCCCAGGTGCAATGGCCGTGCAGTGTTAGCTGTACAACTCAGGTCTAGTTAGCTCATTTTGTTGTTTTGTGTTCTCTTTTCTTCTTACTTCTCATATTTATCTGGTCTGGTTGACCTGTTCATTATTGAAAGTGGGAGAACTGTCTATTTCTCCTTTAGGTTTGTTCAGGTTTTCTTTATGTATTTTGAGGGTCTGTTCCCTTGGTGCACAAATGTATCTAGTTGTAAAATTCCATATATCCTTGTTGCATTTAAACTCTTATTAATATAAATATGTCTTTCTTGGTCTCTTATAAACTATCTGGATTCTAATTCTCTAGACTTACATTCTATGTTTCTGGTATTAGCATAGCCATTCCAGCATTCCTGTCATTAATGTTTTCATTGAATAACTTTTTTTTATATCTTTTGTTTTCAATCTGTTTGTGTCTTTAGGTCTAAAGTTAGTCTCTTATAGATAGCAGACAGTTCGATCATTCAAAAAAATCTACCCTGCTAATATGTTTTTTGGTTGGTGAATTTAATCCATTTATAGTTATAGTTATGTAATTGCTGGTAAGGAGGGACTTCCATTTTTTCCAATTGTTTCCTATATTCCTATATGCCTTTAGCCTCTTTGTTCCTAATTTTCTCCTTTATGGTACTTTATGTCCTTAGTTCTCTCTCTCTCTCTCTCTCTCTCTCTCTCTCTCTCTCTCTTTCACTCCTCCCTCCCACATTTTAATTCTTTTCTCCTTTTCTTTTCTAATGTGTGTATGCTATAGGTATTTTCTTTGTGGTTATCAGAGGTGTTTTGATGTATAAATTAAAATATTTTCCTACTTTTAAGTAGCAGCACAAGGATTCTGATCTTGGATGTATGGAGGTTGTTTCCTCAGGCACCAAGCAATCGGTTACACAGATCTTCCAGGGGACACCAGCTGAACTTCTTCTATTCAATTGCATTCTGGCATTATCTATCCGGACGTGGTATTATATTCCGCTGATTGAGGGCTCAACACCACAGACTGACCTCTTGTTGAAGCCTGGTTTTCTTTTTTGCTTCTAGTAAAATATGAGAGGAGAGAGATGAATCAAAGAAGAAGTAGCTGAGGTAATTGGAAGCAGAATTTGAAGATTTAGCAAATTCTCAGCCTATACATTTTGCAAAAACAGAGAAAGCATGTTTTGGAGAGAACATGAAGGGTACAGCCAGACAATGACTCCATCAAGATCACAAAGTCTAGACATGGGATTATAGCAGCTGAGAAACTCCAGTCTTGTCCACAAGGAACAGAAATTGTGTGAAATAAAGGTACCCTTTTGGACTTTTGTGTGGGACAATGGAGCGATCTGTAAGTATGCTTTATCCACCAAGGAAAGGGAAGAATGATACCTGAGCTTTGGAAATCAGGAGGGCTGCCATGTTGATCACAGGTCCCAGGAGGGTAGGATAGACAGATAGATAGTAAAATAGGCAGACAGTTAAAGAACCCATCCCCCCAAAAAGAGGCATCTCTAAGTGAACAGGCTACTCCATGAAATTAAGCTGTAGAAACATTCCAAATATTCTGGCCTACTGCTTTGTCCCAGGTGTTGAGAGCTACAAACTCAAAGGCTAATCAATCAGAATGTTTCAGCTACAGACTCAGAGGCTAATCAATCAGAATGTTTCAGACCAAACCAATAGCCTGAATACATTCCCCATACTGGTTGAGCATAGGTTTTGACCACTAGCCTTGGTCAATACCTTGTCACATAGATTTTGACCAATAACCTTAACCTGGTAGCTATGTTAACCCCTAGACTAGCACAACTAAATGTTAATCTGCTATCAGGTACCCTCTCACCCACAATGAGTTCTGCTTTTCTTCTAACTTAATTAAATCCCACTCCTTTCACTCTCCATGGATTTCATTCTTCAGATTTGTGAGACAAGAACCCAGAAAGAAATTGCCAGTGAGTTGCTAGGAACTGCTGCAATACTGGGGAGCATAGATCACCACTGAGAGCTGCAATGCTCCTCTCCATAGTAGTGGAGAAGAATTTGGCATTGCTAGATGCAATCTTTACAGTTGATGCTGACAGACATCCCCCTGCTGTGATGAACTGCAAATACTAAAATGGGCTTCTTGGACTGCAGAGGTCTGGAACTTACGCAGACCTTACCTGCTGGTAGAAGCAGAGAATCTGGTTTTGTCTGAAAATATGGTTTCACAGGGGTCAAGTCTGTTTCATCCTTGGCTTCAAAGTTTTGGGCATCTTCCTTGGTTTTAATTGGTCTGCCTGCCCTTGGCCCATGCCAGGAACTGGGTCACTGCAAAGAGCTTCAGGAACTGACTGAACCTTCACATAGAGCTTTGTGTGTGGGAGCACTGACCAAGATCGGGGATCACAGGGTGACAGTATTGGCCCAGTGGACCTGGAGAGCAGAGGACTGAGCCAAAGGGGATCATTCTTGACCTTAAGATCTGATGGAATTCATTTGTAAGTATTTATACTTGCTCAGTATCTATGACTGCTCTCTTCTTTCTGATTTCTCTTTTCTGGAATGGAAATATTTGTCCCATGCCTGTACCACCACTGTAGTTTGGAAGAACACAACTTATTTGCTTTCAAATGTTCACAGCTATAAAGAAATTTCGAATCATACTTCAAAGATTGTGAAGGGATATTAAATTTTATCAAAATGTTTTCTTCATTTAACAAGATGATCATATGGATTTTATCCTTTATTCTGTTAGTGTGGTGCATCACATTTTTTGATTTGTGTATAACCATTCTTGCAGTCAAGGAATAAATCCCACTTGACCACGGTGTATGATCCTTTTAAAGTGCTGTTGAATTTAGTTTGATAGTATTTTGTGGAAGATTTTGCATCTGTGTTCATTATAGTCATTGGCCTCTAATTGTGCTTGTAGTATTCCTATGTGGATTTGGAATTAGGATAATGCTGGCCTTGTAAAAGTAATGTGGAATGTTACCAATCTGAGGCATTCCTGGGAAGGGGGAACTTAATTCAGGAAATATGGCGTCCTTGGCATGTGTGATGGAAAAGAATTTCAGCATGGGACAGTCAGAGGCACAAACAAAGGTTTATTTAGGAAAGTGGAGACACATTCAAGGAAGACCTTGGGCTATCTTGACAGTGAGAAGCTTCTGGGGCAAAGCAAAGAATACATATACAATGGAGAATGTGGGCCATCTCCAGAGAGAGAAAGAGAGAGAGAGAGAGAGAGAGAGAGAGAGAGAGAGAGAGAAAGAGAGAGAGACAGAGAGAGAGAGAGAGAGAGAGAAAGAGATACACATACACAGCAATCTTAACCCATTGGTGTGGGGTATTCGTATTTATAGAGGGGTGGTTGCTAGGGGTTAGACAAGAGGTGGAGTCAGGGTAGATTTTCCCTGCACTGGCACATGGCCCTCAAGTTCCTTTTGCAGGCAAAAGCATGGGTCAAGGGTAGAAGCCAAGGTCAAGGGCTAAGGACTTGGGATGGGTTGCTCAGAAAGGCTTGTTTTTCATTTCAGAGGTTCTTGGTCATTTCCTGAATTCCAATTGTTCCTGGGAGCTTTTTCTTTGGGCCAGAATATCTTTCCTTTTCTATATCCCCAAATTTCTATCTCAGAAATACTTTCTCTTCTTCATTTTTTTTTTTTTTTTTGGAAGAGTTCGGAAAGCATTGGTCTTAATTCTTTATTTATTTGGGATAATTCCACCATGAGGCCATCTAATCTTGGGCTTTTCTTTGTTGGGAGATTTTGGATTACTGATTTAATCTTCTTACTTGCTATTGGTCTGTTTCAATTCAGTCTTAGTCAGCATTTCCAGGAGTTGACCATCTCTTCTAGTTAGACAGTCAATTGTACAGTTGTTCATAGAGGTATTTTATGTTCCTTGACATTTCAGTGGCCTCCTTTTTGATTTGTAATTTATATATTCAGCTCTCACTCTTTTTTTTCCTTAGTTAATCTAGCTAAATGCTCACCAATTTTCTTATTTCTTAAAAAAAATAAAAACCCTTAATTTTGCCCATCTTTTCTATTATCTGTCTAGTCTCTTGATTTATTTCTGCTCTAAACTTCTTTATTTCCTTCCTTTGGCAATTCTTGGGCTTAGTTTGTTTTTTCTTTCTATTTCCTTAAGGAGTAAAGTTGGTTAGAGATACTTCTTT